>NW_026067990.1:7105592-7206724 GCF_014885135.2 Alexandromys fortis
CCACTTGGACTTGAGTTTTGTGCATGGTGATAGATATGGATCTATTTTCGTTCTTCTACAGATTGACACCCAGTTTTGCCAGCACAATTTGTTGCAGATGCTCTCTTTTTTCCATTGTATACTTTTAGCTCCTTTATTGAAAATCAGGTGCTCATAGGTTTGTGGGTTAAAGTCAGGGTCTTCTATTCGATTCCATTGGTCGACTTCTCTGTTTTTATGCCAATACCAAGCTGTTTTCAATACTGTAGCTCTGTAATTGAGTTTGAAGTCAGGGATGGTAATGCCTCCAGACGTTCCTTTATTGTATAAGATTGTTTTGGCTATCCTGGGTTTTTTGTTTTTCCATATAAAGTTGATTATGTCTTCTCCAGATCTGTGAAGAATTTTGATGGGATTTTGATGGGGATTGCATTGAATCTATAGATTGCTTTTGGTAGAATTGGATCAGGCACTTTCTAAAAGGCATTGGCACAAGAGGAGAGTGGCCTAAATTGGAAACAAGGTCCTCCTGGTAATCCATGCACAGAGAACAGGTTGGAGTTAGCGGTTACAGTTACTGTTGTATATCTGGGGCCGAGAAAACTGCTATCGACCAAGTGGGAAATGTCCATGTCCAGAGGTAAGTGTGTAACACAGGCAGCAAGGTGGTGTAGATTTGGACAAAGGCAAAAATGTGGGGGCAGGTGGGGCAAGAGACAAGGCCATAAGGAGATATCATTTCCTGTGCATCCGATTCAGGGCAAAAATCAGAGATGACAGAGGAAAGAACACAAAAGCAGAGCCTGGTCCCAACTGTGGATGTCATAGATGAAGCTAACAGGCAGTTAGGATGGCCAGAAAGTGCCACCATATCTCTGGTAAAGCTTACCGGTCATGGCACAGGACTGAGCTTGTGGCTGCTTTGAGGCAAATGTGTCTGAGTCAATAAGTTCTTCTGGATGTTTATTCGATATGAAGTCAATTTTTTAAAGCTTCACTTTTAACTGGGGAAAAACGTAACAATTCTTAGGCTTATCACATGGCTGTGATTTTCTGAATGTATTTCCTGCTAATGCAAGATTAGAGGGGAACACATTTTTGTAAGAGTCAAAAATTAGCAGGATTCCAGTTTTCTTCTGCTCACAAGGGAATATACACTTTCCAAATCCGGGGAATAAAGGAGAGGCCCTGCCAGGGTTCTTTGCCAGTTCTGAGTCTGTTTTGGCTCCCAAGTAAACTTTGCTCTCCTTAAGCTGGCAGCCTTCAGTTCCAATCTTTTTCTGAGAAATGTACAGCATAGTTGGGGCTCTGTTGGGAACCGTTTCAGCCTCAGGAATGAATCATTAGCTAGAGTCAGCTTGAGATTCATGGACCCTAGAGGGGAGGGCTTCCTTCCTTGCCTCTAGATCTCCTTTATAGGCAGAGGAGGTGGTCAGTAAAAGTACAATTGAATGATTCACCTCACTGCATGAAAGTTGAATTTCACAGCAGTCTATCAAAGACGTTAAAGCAAAAGGTTAGATATAAATTAGAACATGCTTAAAAGGCATATCAGCGTCGTGCATGGTGGCACACAACTATAATCCTAGTACTGAAGAGACAGAAGCAGGAGGATTACAAGTTCAAGGCCAGCTTGGGCTGCAAAGTGAGATCCTACGTCAAGAAATAAGAGAGAGGCATATCAATTAATGAAACATAAAGACCTTGTTTGGATTTCTAGTCAAACATTAAATAATGAGAGGATTGGAAATCCTGAACACTAGTTATAACATCAGATAACTTTATGTGCCCTGTAATGTTTTGAAAAACTATAAATGTCATCATTTCAAAATAAGGGATTCAGAGCCTGCAGAGCACTGTTTGATTTTCCAGAGAACCTGAGTTCAATTCCCAGCATCCAAGTGTCTCTAACTCCAGTCCCAAGGACGCAATATCTTCTTTCTTACCCTTGCAAGCTCTGCATATACATGGTACATAGACATACCTGCAGGGTAAAATCTTCATGCACATAAAATAAACAGATGCTTAAAAATAGATAAGATTTGTTTACATTAAAATCAAGATTTCAAGTAGGGCAATGGTGGCACATCCCTTTAATTCCAGCATCTGGGAGCAGAGGCAAGTGGATCTCTACAAGTTCGAGGCCAGCCTGGTCTACAGTGCTAGTTCCAGGACCGCCAGGACTGTTACACAGAGAAATCCTGCCCCAGAAAACAAACAATAAAAAACCATATTCCCTAGATTAGTTTGAGACCTGGGGAGTTTGGGCCACAGATGAACCCATCTCTCACTCAGCTACCATGGGCTATAATGAAGGCGTGTTTACTCTCCGTCTCAACCTCAGGACCAAAGTGTCACACTTTTCCTAAAGCCTTTTTCGGTGAACCCAATCACTGCTCATTTCTCATCCATATGCCCTCTGAGAATACATGTTAATTATCCAACTAGCTCTTCACACATTGTCTGCTTGGTCCTTTGCAAATGTCTTACCTTCCTTTCAGTATGCTGGCTAGCCTAAGGCCTCAAGAGGCTATAAACACCATAGAATGATGCATTGTGTTGCCCTACAGGTAATTCCCAAATTCAAAGTGGTGATATGGAAAAATAAGCTGAAGACCACAATCTCTAGATTAAAAAAAAAAGCAAAGCTGGACTGGAGAGATAGTTAGCAGTTCAAAGCACTTGTTGCTCTTGCAGAGGAGCCGGGTTCGATTCTCAGCACTTCCATGATGACTCATAGCCATATGCAACTCCAATGACCTCTTCTGACCTCTGTGTGCACCAGACATTCGTGTGTTGCACATACATACATGCAGGCAACAAACATACCTAGACATATGAAATAATGAAATAAGAAAATCTAAAAAAAAAAAGTTAAGAAGCAAACCTACAGAGGAGTTGAGAGAACAGGAAAATTAACTGCATAGATCTGTCTAGACTTTAAAAAAAAAACCTTTTGTAGTATTTGTCATGGTGGATTTCCCCCCTAAACACTTGACAGTATGTATCTGACATTGAATCGTCACCCCTAAATTCTTTAGCATTTTTTTTTAAAGAAAAGCAGCATTTTTCTATATGGCTACAACATTATTTTCACAGCCAAGAAATTTGAGCTTCTTATAGTGTTATCATTCAGTTTATATTTGAAGTTTCCTGACTGTCTCGATTAGAAATGCCTTTTTGTGCTCAGTGCTGAAGAATGAACATTCCTACATCTTAGACAAGAGCTCTACCACAAAGCTGTGTCTGCAACTCCGTAATGAGCACCTTGAACACTATTCTTAAATCCAGCTCCGCAGCAATGTTCATATATTGTATTTGGTCTGTTTAGCCTCCTGTGATCCAGAATAACTCCCTAAATTTGCAGTCTTTCATTATATTTTATGTCAGCCTAGATTTGTATAAATGTTCCTTCATTGCTAGATTTAGGTTTGGACTTTTAAAATTAAGAAATGACAAAGATACTTTCATGTTTTGCCAGACGGATTGTGAAGCTTGTATTTGTGCATGTGTGTGCACAAATGTCCTTTATTAATGTCCTCAGCATAGGTGTGTCATATTAATAATCATGGCTACCATCATGCATCTAGGACAAAACACTGTATTTGCTGAGAAGCAGATCTTTGATGCTATAATTGATTTCAAGCCCCTCAATAATTATTATCCACTCTGTGTGTGTGTGTGTGTGTGTGTGTGTGTGTGTGTGTATGCATGTGTGTCAGATTTGGAGGGACACCATGTTGTTTTGTGGCACCTGTCATTTGTGTTGACTGCTGAAGAACTGGAACAGTTGTTTTATATGTTTAGTGGTCATTTGTGCTGTCTGTCATCTGTAGAGGCCTGTACATGTCCTTTGAACACATTCAGAGGCCATAAATCTTTGTGCATTCTAAGTTATAACAGTCTTTAAATTTTTTATTTCTTTCCAAAAGATTTATCTTTGTATTTAAAGTATATGTATTGGTGGGGGAAGGCGTGTATGAGCGCAAGTGCTCGTGAAGGCCGGAAGTGTTGGGTCACCCTGGAGCTGAAATGGAGCTCAGGTCCTCTGCAGGAGCTGTGTATGCTCTCCCCCACTGAGTCAGTCATCCCTCCACATCACATTTCCCTTTGCTCTTTGAAAATTGTATTTCTTATTTCTTTTTTTTTAATTTTTTTTAATATTTATTTATTTATGTATACAATATTCTGTCTGTGTGTATGCCTACAGGCCAGAAGAGGGCACCAGACCTCATTACAGATGGTTGTGAGCCACCATGTGGTTGCTGGGAATTGAACTCAGGACCTTTGGAAGAGCAGGCAATGCTCTTAACCTCTGAGCCATCTCTCCAGCCCGTATTTCTTATTTCTTATTTCATGTTATTGATTTATTTTGAGACAGGGTTTCACTATGTAACAGCCCTGGCTGTCATGGAACTAGTTCTGTAGACCCGGCTGACCTCGAACTCCTAGAGATCCGCCTGCCTCTGCCTCTGCCTTCCAACTGCTGGGATTAAAGGCGTGCACCATTGTTGATCGCCCTGCTCCCTCTCTCATTCTTCACTCTCATGAAACTAACTCATCTACGAATAAAAGCACATGGCTACTCTAGGGAAATGTTTAGGGTCCAAATTCCAATACTGTCACTTACTGTGTGACATTAGACAAACGATTCTTTTTAGTTTCTTGGTCGGTATGATGGGGACAGTAGAGATACATGCTTCAGAGGATGGTAGGGGGACTAGTAATAAGTTTATATTTTACTACAAGTGGTAAGTGTCATGTTACAGAGTTAAACATGGGTAGCCACTATTAGTTTCTTCCCTTTATAGCTCCATGTCATTTCAAGATTCAGTGAGCTCATCAAAGTGCTTATTTTAGAAAGAGACTCTTGCACCTTACCTACTACCTCAATTCTAACCTGCCTTCCTAGGACCATGTGTCAGCATATACATTAGTTATCTATGACCCCCTCCCATCCTCTCCCCCGAAAACTGGGCTTTTCATGTAGTGTTCAAAGGTGGTAAACTCATAATACAGGAAGATGATTGACAAATAACCGTTAAATGATTCAAATGAACTTAAGGATAGTGAAATACGGAACGTGACAGCGTAGAGGTAGAGGTGACAAAAGGAAAGAACGTTCGTTGGCCAAGTAGGCAGCTGATTGGCTGGTTCCAGAATGCATCACTATAGAGCCTCAAATATAAGAGACAAAGTTAGTCGCTGTCCAGCCAGTGTAGTGACTTGGCAAGTGAAAGCTAATGCTACCTAGATTGAGGGTCTTCGGGTAGAGCGGGGAGTCCCCGAGCCCCGCCCCGCCCCGCCCCCCGGGGACCCAGCCAGGGCCCCAGCAGAGGCAGAGGCGGCGCCTGCGCCCTGCCGCCCAAGAACCACTAGTGGTTCACAACTCAGCTCCGAAGATGGCCGACCACGCTTTTGCGGGTACCAGTGGCAACACATCTTTGCGGGGTCTACGAGAACGCTTGGGTGAGTGGGCTGGGAACCCCCCAGAGGGATAGGAGCCCTCATAGAGCACTGGGGTTACTGTAGTCCCAGGGACCAGCAGAGACGCTTGGCTGGGCAACTTTTTAGTGGGGAGTCCGCTCGTCCTATCTGGTCTGTGTCCCCTCATCTCTCTGAACACCCCGGGTTGGGACAACAAAGATTAGAGGACCCGGGCGTGGAGGCGAAACGGTTGGTCAGTACTGTCGGTGGCCCAATGGCCACTGCTGGGCGGATGCCATCGAACCCGGGCTTCATCCCCGCCTGCCATCAGGCACCAGTGACACCCGCGCAACTGCAGGAACACGCAAGGATGAGTGGGCGCTGGCGCGTGCTGGACATAGCTGCAGTTGGGGTGGCCCTGCCAAGATAAGGAAGTTTGGGGTTTCCCTGCATCCTAAGATGTTGGTACTTTCCAGGTCAAGGTCAAGGGAGAAGGGAACTGGGACTTAGGGCTTAGAAAGTTGGGAAGAGACTTCTCTGCAAAGTAGCCCTGCACTAGCACGTGACTTTGTCTCTAGGCTAAACGGAACGAGAAGCTGCACCTAGCAATGTTTTCTCCTCAACAGGTCTTATAATCAAAACTTTTTCCGTCGGGGGGGGGGGACCTGGCGGGGTATGTTAATCTTACCAATTTTGGCAGTACCTGCTTAATTCAGGAAATTGTGAGACGAGGTAGTATCTCTTGTTGGCTGCTTTCGGCTTGCTAACAGTCTAGATTCCCCCAGATATGCCTGTGAAGAAGACGCTTTTGATTGCTATTGAAAACCTAAGGGAATTTTAAATTGTAATTAAAAGGTTAATTCCGATTGGCTGAGATTCAAAGACCATATATTACTGAAGAACACTTTGAATCAAGTCTCCAAAAAGTGTCAGAAGCAAGTACATACATTTTTGCCATTCCATAGGGGGCAAATAATATTCCTCGAGCCTCTAGCCTATTTTAAACTCTGGAGAGTTTGCAATCAATTGCTATATTGTTTATTGACTTTTATAACTCTCTGGTATTAGTTTAAAATAATTGAAATTAGCTAGCGTGTATTCCCATATCTTGAAGGAACTGGGGTCTGATACCCCCTAGCATTAATTATTTATTAAGTGTTGGAAAATAGTTAAAGTTTTGGGGTGGTTGTTTACATTTACAGGGCTTCAAACTATTAAAGACAACTTTAAGCTATGCAAAGAGGGGGAGGGGATTTAATCCTGATCCGTTGTTTACATCCTAGCTGCAACATTAGGTTGAAAACACCACATGTTGAATTTGCACAGCTCACCAGTTTAACTGCCCTGCTAGTTCCAGTATTTTCTGTAGGAGTTAATTTCATCTCCTGCTGGAGTCCCGACTGCATGAATTAAAAAGGTGTCCTGAATAAATAATCTCTGTGGGTGCACAGTACAATTTACATGCATGTGTTTTACAAATGTGTAGGTGTGTGTGTGTGTGTGTGTGTGTGTGTGTGTGTGGATTAACACACAGATATATATATGAACTTAACGGTTTTCTACATATTGTAGTATACTTGTGCTGTATACTGAAGCATTATATTATTTTAACAACCCAATTCCTATTTTCTACACAATTGTTTTAAATTAAAACTGTTCAGCCAGATGAGCATGAAAAACTTGTAACTAGTCACTTTTCTCTTCTTTTTTTTTTTTTTAAATTCACACAAGGTTTCTCAGTTGAGTATGGCTTACTCACAGACTGGGTCCCATAAATGCAGGCAAAGCTACTGAGGCTGCGAGCCAGATTATCAACATTTTAAAGCTACAGAAACCTTCAAGTTAGTCTAGCAGCCAGAATCCCAGACTCAGAAACCCTGAGCAGCTCCCACAGCTTGAATGTGTGCTGTGCTGGACAACCCAATATTTGTGTTACTATGTGGAATGGTAATGTGCTCTTAGCCAGTGTGGCTGCTGGGCACGAAGACTGCAGCAGTTTCCCACCAGCCTTTATCTGAATGCTTTCGGTAGCCAGTTGTTCTCCTGGACTCAATTGCTGCAGACCAAAGAAAGGTTTTAAAATGTTTTCTTCTTTAGAGAACAGTTGAAAAGAATTTGTGCTAGTATGCTTTTCAGAAATAACGTGGCGACAAAATGCCAGTAGTTTAATTATGAGTAAGGCGAGAAGAATCTAATATTTAAGTTTATTTAACTAGGTCATAGTTTATCTGAACTGCTAGGTCCCCAGGGCGTACAAACAAATCCTTTTTCTTTTTTTGAAATGATGATCCCTATGGTAGCAATTGCAGGGCCACTTTCAAGGTTACCCCCTAAAATGAATCCCAGGTAACTTTTCCCCAATGCAGCCACCATCACAGAACCCATTCATTCTGTGTGTCCGTTAGCACCTTAATTATTTGAGCTGTCTGTTTTGAACTGTGATAAATCTCTTAAGAGTTAATAATCAGACCTGTGAGGTGTGACCTCGAGCATATTTTCTCTGCTTTTGCACAAAGGTAAAAACACTTAACTAGGCAGTGGTGATATAAGCCTTGAATTTCAGAACGTGGGAGGGAGGCAGGCAGAGATCTACAGAGCAAGTTCCAAGGCAACCAAGGCTACACAGAGAAATCCTTCCTTGAAAACAAAAAACAAAAGAAAAGCAAAAACAGTTTTTAATGTTCCCCAAGGCCGTTGTCCAGGATTGTGGGGAATTTTAGACGCAGCCATGCATTCAAGGTTCAGGAATTCTCTAGAATCCATCTTAATGTATATTATCTTTCACGTTTCCTCTCTTTCCCTCAATTTACCTTATTGATGTTTACTTGCCGCTTTTCTACGTGTTGACAGAAGGCATATATTTGGTGCGGTTTATATATTTGCCTTACGCGTTTTAAAACTAAACATTGGTTGTCCTTGCATCTTCATAATGCATTAGAATAGAGCCTTAGGGGTGCTGAGGGTACAGGGGTGTGGCTTCATGGGGGAAGGGTACATTGCTTAGCATATTAGAGCCCCGGAGTTCAATCCCAGTTACCACAGAGAAAAGAAAGAAAGAAAATGAGCTACTTTTTAAACCGTTCCAGGTGCTTGAGCCCCACTTCCATAGGGGAGGTACAGGCTTGTTTTGAAAGCCACTTAGGCAACTAGTGTATCAACAGCCTAGAAAGTAGCTGATTTGGTCATTTATAAATGTTTTATGATATTTGGCTCAATCTCTGGGTATCTACTTGTTTGTACACTGCTTCTAGATTTGTGTCTATAAATATTGTTTAGAAGATTTTGATTTTATCTATGTGAATGTTGTGTCTGGTATATGTAGATACACCACTGGCACGCAGCGCCTGTGAAGGCCAGAAGAAGGCATCAGGGCCCCTGGAAATGTGAATTTAAGACAGATGTCAGGTGCCTTGGGTGTGTGCTGAAAACTGAGCCTGAGTCCTCTGCAAGAGCACCGAGTCAGCTCTCCAGCCCAAATTCTTCATTTATTCTTTTGACATATGGTTGAGGGCTGCTGTCCTTGTATTAACTGTTAACAAATAAGGCCTTTTCCCTGTCTTCCTGTGTTTTAGTTGCCGTAGCTCAAGAACTAGCTGAAGAACGGCGACGTAAACGTGGTATTAATTCTTCTGCAGTTACTTCTAAGAGATCGTCGTGTACACCTGGTATACTTTCAATGTTTTGATATATCAGTGCTGTAGTTTTAAAAGCCGGGTGGTGGTGGCGCACGCCTTTAATCCCAGCACTCAGAAGGTAGAGGCAGGCAGATCTCTGTGAGTTCGAGGCCAGCCTGGTCTACAGAGTGAGTTCCAGGACAGCCAAGGCTACACAGAGAAATCCTGTCTAAGAAAACATAACTATTTAATAGAATTAATATCATACTTATGGTTAATTTTTTTGTAGTTTTAGATGGTTCCGTCCTTAAAAATGACATCAAACAACAATTAGCCAAAGAACGCAGGGAAGAGAGAAAACGCCAACAAGAAGGTAAGCATGTTGGACATTTCCCTTTATGTATAGCTTATATATTTCGGACTTGGTTTTTTACTCACTTTGCTTAATCTGTTTATATGCTAGACTGTAATTTTATTATGTAAAATATTAAGTTAACTCCATTTACTGACCCACACCAAGAAGACCAATGAGGTACCTGTGACCAAATTATTTAATTTTTGAAGGAGTAGTTTCAGTTATCTGAAAACGGAGGCCTGGAACTTTCTTCAACAGTTGTAGAAACAAGCAGGATAGGAGTTCAGTGAAAATGGGATTTAGAATAAATTAAGACTTTCTACAACTTGGTTTAAATCAACTGACAAAATAAATGCTCAGATTTATGCAAGTGGGATGCTATAGGTGATCTTCATTGCAGTGGCAGAGATAGAAAGTAATGTTAGAGAGGTTTTTTAATTAATTTATTTATTTATTAAAGATTTTAGCCTCTTCTCCACTACCGCCTCCCATTTCCCTCCCCTTCCCCCCATCAAGTCCCTCTCCCTCGTCAGCCCAAAGAGCAATCAGGGTTCCCTGCCCTATGGGAAGTCCAAGGACCACCCACCTCCATCCAGGTCTAGTAAGGTGAGCAACCAAACTACCTAGGCTCCCACAAAGCCAGTGCGTGCAGTAGGATCAAAAACCCATTGCCATTGTTCTTGAGGTCTCAGTAGTCCTCATTGTCCGCTATGTTCAGACTGGCTTTAACCCGGGCTTTTTCAGACCCAGGCCAGCTGGCCTTGGTGAGTTCCCGATAGAACATCCCCATTGTCTCAGTGTGTGGGTGCACCCCTAGCGGTCCTGAATTCCTTGCTTGTGCTCTTAGTGAGAAGGTTTTTAAAGCTTTATTTATTTATTATGGATATAGTGTTCTGCCTGCATATCTGCCTGCATGCCAAAAGAGGGCACCAGGTCCCACTATAGATGGTTGTGAGTCACCTTGTGGTTGCTGGGAATTGAACCCATGACCTTTGGAAGGGCAGCCAGTACTCTCAACCTCTGAGCCCTCTTTCCAGCCCCTAGGGAGAATATTTTATAACTGCACAGACACGGATCCTCTGCTTGCAGTCAGAGAAGACCTGAATATCGTAAAGCATATTGGGTCGACTTCTAAGTCTATTCATGAAACACCTGCTTATCAAGTAGCATCTGGAGAGTTGAAGACGTTGAAAGAGGTTTCAGAGTAGATTGAAGCAAAATATAGATTCAGCCCATGTGTCCTTTAACTTGTATTTTAAAACACATGTTTCTCTGATGCAGTTTGTTTTTAGCTCAAACTAGCAAACTAACCGCATAGAAGAAAACATTTCTTCCTACTTTGGAAGTTTAGTTTGCGTAGGCCAAGAGTCATCTGGCTTAGAAATGCCAGCTCTTCACAGTTCAGTGACCACTTTGTAAAAAGTGGTTCTTTAGTGGCCACGTGTGTTTACACACATGAATTGTACATGTTCTTTACTGGACCTGGTTATGTTGCCTTAAGAATGATAATGGGACAGATTAGCTTTTTTTTTTTTTTCCTTCTTTGCGTTTAATGTGGAAAACTTTTCTTGGCTTTAACCCCATGAAAATGTACTTGGAATATTTCAGCCAACAAGGAGAAACAACTGCTTGAAAAACAACAGAAAGCGAAGCTACAGTATGAAAAACAGTTGGAAGAAAGACACCGAAAACTGCAAGAACAGAAGGAAAAGGACGAGCGACGCCGAGTATCTGCAGAAGAAAAAAGAAAACAGAAACAGGCGGAAGATAAAGTATGCTACTTCCCAGGCTGTCCATTTAGTGCTGGCATCGTGTGCATCTGAAATATTGTTTAGCCCTTTTCTGTATTTACTGGCCCTGTAGAAAGGAAGGGAGCAACCTCATTTTCTCCTATTTGTTTCCCATTTTTCCTTACCTTCAGTCCAAGCGCTTAAACACTAATTTCAAGGAGAAAAGAGGAGGCATGAAGGTCCAGAAACCGAATTCTATTGGCCTTTAGAGTGCACTACACAGCGTACCTTGGTTTGGGGTTAGCTCAAAACTACTGTCTACCACCTGCATAAGGACTCCAAACCTACCACCCCACCTCTCTGGCAGGTCCCATCTGGCAAGCTGATTTCTTCCAAGTTACCCAGTCTTGTGACTTCCTGAGAGAGAATGAATCATTAGAGACAATTTTGAGAATTAACAAACAAAACAGGAAATAATACAGAGTGTGTGTGTCGGGGGGGGGGGGTCCTTGGTGGACAGAGACAGTCCAGGACAGTGCCATCTTAGTAAAAAGAGGAAGTTGAGAGAAAGAGGAAAAAAAAAACACAGAACGGAACAGAAGCAAATGTCAGTATAGACAGAAAGGGAACCAGAAAAATGGCAGGAAAAAAGATGGCAAAAGGGCATCAACTCCAAAGAGCTAGTGGGTGTGAGCCCAGCCCCAGCCTGGCACATAGACATTGTAAAGTAGGCTAACACGTTTCTCTTTGGCCTAAGAAGAGCAGGGTGGGCACTAGAGAGATGCTCTTGTTGGGTGACAGTTGCTGCCAGGGGATAAAACAAAACCCTCTGGGCCTGAAGTTGATTTGCTCACTGGAACATAGTCGGGATATTATAGTACAGGAATGAAAAACCCCTGAGCAAAGAACTCATTTCTAAACTTGTACTTATTCTGCCGCATTATGGCATGTGATTTTTGTGACTTATCCTGGCCAGTTCAGGCTGCAGCTAAAGTCGAGATAAATACACTGCTTGCCTTAAAAAAAAAAAAAAAAATTCTTACTTAGCACCAGGATTTAAGCTCTTATAGATATGAATGTAATAGACAAGAAAAAACTTTGGCATAGATTTGACATAGGCATGTCACCTTTTCCTATTTCTTTCCACAAAAAAAAAATAAGGTTATTACAAAATAGACTACAGCATTGGTTAAAATAAATGTTAAGGGATCCAGCAGAAGTGGAAATGGAGATGGCCAAACATAGGGATGCGTAGCTTAGCATGCATCAAAGTACACCACTCAGTCTGTCCATTTGCCGCACCAGCTTGGCTCCAAGTTTCCTAATGATAGAAGTGAAAAGAGAAGCATGGTCAATTTCTTGATGTAGTATCCACAAAATAAAATACGGGTAATTCAGGGGCAGCACTGGTATTCAATGATGAAATTAAAATTTGTCTCCCAATTCTTTTAAACTTTTACCTACTTGATAAAGAAATGCAGCGATGGGATTAGTTTTAGAAACAATAAATAAAATTGTGGTAATATCATAACCATATAAAATGGTTTGGCATTTCTTTTAAACAGGAAAAATTCAAGGCGGTAGTGTCCCGTACAATGGAGAGGTGCAATCGTGCTGATCAGCGACAGAAGAGGTGGTCGTGGGAGGGGAGTGTGACCAACGCTGACAAATCAGGTAAATAACAGTTGTAATTTGGGCAGGGGCGGGGTTTCAAGGCAGGGTCTCTGAGTCGTTCTGGCTGTCCTAAAACTTGCTCTATAGATCCGGCTGGCCTCAAACTCAGAGATCTGCCTGTCTCTGCCTCCCGAGTGCTGAGATTATAGACACGTGCCACCACCGCCTGTCAATAGTTGCTAGATTTAAGTTCACTGATATCCATTTTAACCGTCAGTTGCTGTTAGAAGGCTGTAATCTGTGATAGGATCTACTACCTATGTCCTATCACCTGACAAAGCAGAAGAGATCAGATTTTAACTCAGAATACACTAAACTTTATTTAAATTTGCAATCGGCACAAAAATGACATACAAAGTTTAGCCAATGCTTTTTTTTTTTTTTTTTAATAAACTAAGTCCAAGGCTGGAGAAATAGGTCAGTCAGTAAAGCCACTTGCCTTGCGAGTTATAAGACCCGAGTTCGCTCCCCAGAACCCACTTAAGAATAATCCAGGTGTGGTTGGTAGGTATACACACATATTTCCAGCACTGGAAAGGCAAGGGTCGATTCAAAATAGCTGTTGCCATTACTTTAGTATTATTTCTTGAAGGATGTCAATGAGAAAACTACATGACTTACAACTCTGGGGCTATGTTCATCACATTGTCAATGCAAGGAATTTTCACATGGCATAATAGTGCTACTTTCACAACAACAATGTATACTTTATTTTACAAGTCTTAAAGAAAAGGAATTCTTGTTTAATGACTGTCTCAGTATCCTGAGCTAGAATATTTCAAATAAAATGGGAAGTATTTACACAAAGCCAATTGTTTTCTCTTATTGTTTTGTTCCCTTGTGACATCTATAGCAAATATAAATGGATTTTGCTTTAAAAATAGTTATAATTAAATGATCCATTCAGTATTCTTAGACACCATCATGGATTGTGTTTAAAATTAAAGATTAAATATCCACAATTTAAGATTGATGTTGTCAATATTAGACATTTTCCCTATTAATTTTTATTGGTTTTTGTTTGTTTGTTTTTCGAGACAGGGTTTCTCTATGTCTTGCTTGTCCTGGGACTCACTCTGTAGACCAGGCTGGCCTCCAACTCACAGAGATCCGCCTGCCTCTGCCTCCTGAGTGCTGGGATTAAAGGCGTGCGCCACCACGCCTGGCTAATGGTTTTCATCATTTTCTAAGTAACTTTTATTTTCACCTCAAATAAGATAAAGAGTAAATTTTTAAGTTTGGGGTTGTAAACTACATAATACTTGAAGTTAGATAAATTCTTGCAAGTAAGAGTTGAAAGAACTTTAAACTGTTTAATAAGATGCGTGAGCCACCTGAAAAAATAAAAAGGAAAGTAAGATTCCTTTGTACTTGATGTTTAGGAAAAACGGAAAGTAAACGAAGCTCTTCTCTGAATAGAAAAGACAATCAATTACATCCCAATGTTGATGAGGAACACGTGGACACTACGCCTGGTGAGTAGTTAATGCCAAGATACTGGTTTAAACCACAACGTGTGTGTGTGTGTGTGTGTGTGAAGGTTAGAGGACAATTTGTGGCAATCGACTTTAACATGCGGGGGTTCCAGAGACTGAACTCAAGTCCTTAGGCTTAGTGGCAAGTGTCTTTACCCACTAAGCCATCTCGCAGCCCCCTCCCACTTCTTATTTTATAGACGTCACACTGCAGTCCTGGCATAGTCCAGATGGCCTTGACCTTATAACAACCCTCCTCTCGGCCTCTTGAGAGCTGACTTCCTGGCATCAGCTAGCAATCCTAGCTTTAAAGTGGTTTCTCTCTCTCTCTCTTTTTAATTTTTGAGACAGGGTGGGTTTCTCTGTATAGTCCCGGCTGTCCTGGAACTAGCTCTGTAGACCAGGCTGGCCTCAAACTCAGATCCACCTGCCTCTGCCTCCCGAGTGCACCACCACCACCTGGCTTTAAAGTGATTTCTCTCTGACAGCTTTTCTCCTCTACCATCTCCTTTTCCTCTTCCCCTTGCCTTTGCTTCATCCTGCCCTAGTTTGCTTCTTTGTTACCCTGATGAAACACTAGCCGACAGCATCTTAGGGAAGACAGGGTTGCTTGCAGCCCATCACTGGAGGAAGCCAAGGCAGGTACTCAGGCAGGAGCTGGAAGCAGAAACCACAAAGGAATACTGTTTACTGGCGCATTTCCTGCTCACTTTCTCCCATATGCTTCTTAAGAAAATCAGACCCAGCCGGGCGATGGTGGCGCACGCCTTTAATCCCAGCACTCGGGAGGCAGAGGCAGGCGGATCTCTGAGTTCGAGACCAGCCTGGTCTACAGAGCTAGTTCCAGGACAGGCTCCAAAGCCACAGAAAAACCCTGTCTCAAAAAACCAAAAAAAAAAAAAAAAATCAGACCCTGTATCAATCAGCAATCAAGAAAATGCCCCCCAGACATGCCTACAGGCACGTGCTGGCGGCAATTGTTCAACTGACGGCCATCTTCTCGGGCGTCTCTAGTTCACGTCAAGTGCACAGTAGGAGACTTACCTTAATTGATTCAGGTGAAATCCTTTGGGAAGAAATGCAATTTGTGTTAGGGATCTTTATAAAGATTTAAACAAAATATTGACCGCCCCCCCCCCAAAAAAAACACTTTTGACAAGACCATTGTGTTCAGTCCCAGGACCTGGGTTAGGTTCTCACCACCCACACGGCAGCTCACCACTGTCGGCACATCCAGTTCTAGAGGATTCAATTTCCTCTTCGGGCCTCTGAGGGCACCAGGCATGCAAGTAAACACTCAGGCACATACGAGAAAAATAAATAAGTCTTTTAAAAATGTGGTTGAGACTTTGAAACACAGTGTGATTCAAATAGAAACCTTTTGCTACAAGTATCCACTTTCCAGGGACAGCTGATTTTCATTTGTAGTGAACCATTGTGGTTACAGCAACTCTGTTGCTGATGTCCCTTCTGTGATACTACATTTCTAATGGTTCTACTCTCAGTGATCTATCTATCTCACTGACCAGTGCCTATACTGTGTAAAATGCCTATAATTTCCTATTAAATAGCGCTTCTCTATTGTCATACTGTGAACACGGAGTGTTTTTATCTGGTCAAATTCCTACCTTTATGTGGACTTTTACTCTGTCCTCATTCACTTATAGGCATGACCAAATATGTTTTCCGCTATGTTACTGCACCAGTATTTACTACTGATGGGCTAAAGTCTTCCGCAATATTCTGTAAGTCATCATTAAAAATGCCACTTCCAGCCAAATTAGAAATCACACCCACAAAGAAAATCGCAACATCTCTCAAGGAAAACATGGAAAGACCAGCAAAGGCGAATGCAGAAATGCCACCCAAGATGAACATGGAAGAACGCACACAGGCAAACCTGGACGGACCATCTAAGGCTGATGTGGAAATGGCACTCCGAAACATAGCGGACATCTCTGAGGCTAAGGTGGACATTTCCCCCAAGGTGAATATTGAAGGACTCGCTGGTGGGAGCTTGATGAAGCACCCCGAATCAAATGCTGAAGAATTCCCCCAAATGAATGTGGATGCTTCTTCAAGTGTTGAACCATCCCCCATTGTGAGCGAGGATTCATCCCCCGTTCTGAGTATCGGATCATCCTCTGTTGTGAGTGTAGAAATATCGCCTGTTGTGAGCATAGATAGCTCACCAGAATTAAGTTTGGGCTCGGCAAGTGCTGTGCCCTCGGAAACACTCATAGAAACATCTCAGACTTCTCTTAAGACCAGCGAGGAATTAAACCTTGAGGCCAGTATGAAAGCACAGCCTGAGACAAATGTTGAAGGACCACCCCAGGTGAGTGTGTGAGCACGGCCTAGACAAGGTGAGTGTGCAGGCACGGCCTAGGTAAAGTGAGAGTGGGAGCGTGGACTAGGTAAGGTGCTTTATAGACACACAGCCTAGACAAGGTGAGTGTGGGCACAGGCTAGACAAGGTGAGTGTGGGCACAGGCTAGACAAGGCGAGTGTGGGCACAGCCTAGACAAGGTGAGTGTGGGCACAGGCTAGACAAGGTGAGTGTGTAAGCACAGGCTAGACAAGGTGAGCGTGAGCACAGCCTACACAGGGTGAGCGTGAGCACAGCCTACACAGGGTGAGCGTGAGCACTCCTTGAGGTGATAGTGGGAGTTTCTCGGGCAAGTGGAGGAATGCCTCTCATGACGTGAGAACAGCTCCCAAGGCTAAAGGGGCAGACTTCAGAGATTTGTTTAGCAGTTAATGTGAAATACATTAAGGAAAAAGGCTTCTGAGGAATGTTCTGGACTGTTCAATGAGGTCTAGAAATGGAATTAGATTTTGAAATAGAAGATTTTTAAATGTATTTCTGTGATATACTTGCATTGTGTAACTTCTTAGCCTAGAAAAAAGAAATATCTAATGTTTCATGAATTAAAAGAAAATTGGAGGTTTCGGGGACTGTGACTCTATAGTATAGTATAATAATTGCTAGTAAGTTTCTTCTTATCTTATTGACTTGGTATGTTCAGAACTCAGAACTGGACAACACACGAAGTGTAAACCTTACCACCAAGAAACAGCAGCAATCACACACACCGTGTTACAGATGGCCGTCATCGCCTGCAGTCGGGTGGCGCCCACCTTCTCCCATGAAGGCTGTGTAAGTAACCTATTTGCAGTTCCTTCTGATAGGCATATTATTGGAACAAATGCCATATCAGTGTTTCCTAAAGGAAATAATATAACATGCAAGGTAAGCAATTGCAAATGGGAAAAGCGAAGTAGCTTTACTCTCTCCGTTATAAAAATGTCCAGCTTGTAATTACTTATAGTATCAGTGCATTGCGTCACTCATAATTAAATACTGAAAAGTAATCGGGACACATGTGTTACTTTTTCTCAGCAGGCAGAATCAAAAGATTCGACCACCATAGCCTCTACCAGTCTCAAGAATATCATCGAAGACTTCTCTTTCGTATAAAATAACCCCAGTTCAGAATATCCTGTATGTGCCGAATGCATTAGGCACAATAACAAAGACAAAAGAACCCGTTCAAAAGCGTATGATCAACAGAGGTAAATTCTTTTCCTAAGTATTTTAGCGACACAAAAATCTTGAAGTACTTGAGAATCATCATAATTTTATTCCCTAATTGATGGGACTTTGGGAGTGGTCTTTCTTTTAGATAAAGAGAATTAACCAAGCACTGGTTCACTGGGATGCTGCTTCTCTGCTTGTTTACCCACCCCTCTGTTCGGAAACTTCGTTTTTGGAGCCATTGCTAGAAGCTTAAGTTGGATGAGAGGGTTGAGCCTATGATCTTTGTGGGCCCTTCCAGCTCAGATATTGGCTTGTTCTTTGTAGTATGAGGGGGAGCGGGCGGCATCCCGCTGCCTGGCTAGATTAACCCCCCAAAATAACCACATGGAAATTGTATTAATTAAATTGCTGCCTGGCCCATAAGCTCTAGCCTCTTATTGGCTGACTCTCACATCTTGATTCAACCCATTTCTAATAATCTGTATGTCATCACGAGGTTGTGGCTTACCAGGAAAGATTCAGCATGTCTCTGACCTGGCAGCTTCATGGTGGCCCGGCTCTATCTGCTGCTTTCTTCCTCCCAGAATACAGTTCTGTCTTCTCCACCTATCTAAGTTCTGCCCTATCAGGCCAAGCAGTTTTGTTATTGATTAACCAATGAAAGCAACACAAATACTGAAAGACCTCCTCCACCAGTTCTTAGAGAGTTTATCCAGCTACATGTGCTTGAATAACTTTTCATCAAATGTAGGCCAGTTTCCATATACATACATGACTTGTGACATGTCCTGATTTGTGCTGTACCCATGTTCACACTGTTACTTTGCCGGTAACATGCATTTTTACACATGTCAGTGCTATTGGCCTCAGATGTCCTGGGAATTCTGTTTTTAAAAGAAATTCCAGTGAATTATCTGTATCAAATGATCTTTTGATGATGAATTAGTCATTCTTAGTGTCGACAAATTTTCATTTCTATATAGTTTATCTAAACAACAAAATTAGTTATATAAACTTAATATTATAATATTCCTCCATGTTGAGCCAGCATGGCGGTGCATGCCTTTAATCCCAGAACTCAGGAGGCAGAAGCAAGTGGATCATTGTGAGTTCGAGGCCAGTCTGGTCTACAGAGTAAGTTCCAGAACAGCAAATAGTGAGGAGGGATAGATAGATCCATGTAAAATATACCTTATTTTAATGATAGTGTTGGCTTCTTTTGTTACCTACAGCTACCATTGTATGGTAACCACATGTATATGGGGTTGTCAAAGTTTAGGTAAACATCAATAGAAATGATGTACAAATCCCACACATACCAAATATTTAATTTGATTTGTTGAGTATTTTAAAAGTTTTTACTTTTCATTTGGATCAGGCATAAACTTGGCTTCAGCATATTTTAGTCTTTCATCATAGAGTCCTGGATTTACCTGTCTCTAACCAGTTAAATCAAAGTAGAAGTACATCATTGCATTTTGAATATTTCAATATGCATTTGTTTGAGAGACAACATGCTAATATTTTGTTAGGGATGAGCTGGCATTGTGAACAACTCCCCTAATTAGCTTGTGATTAATTTTTGGTCTGTGGTCGTATGTTTTTAATGGGTTCCCTAATCAACTGTTTCACATGTTTCTTTAAACTAGAATCTGGTAATAAAAGTGTGCCAAGCAGTGAAGCAGCTATGAAAGTTTCGATAGAGATACGCCATGCGGCTTATGAACAAAACGGCAAAAAGGAGAAAGAAAGAGACCAGCAAGAAGAGACAAAGCAAAGGTAATTACAGAATAACCGTTCTTTCCCTAATCCTTGGTGGGAGTCCAAACTTTTTTTGCCCTCAAATTCTAGGTTTCAAAATGGCAATTAACTGTTTTCTATGGTGAGAAGCCAATCATTGCTTTCTAGTTAGATAAAGAAAGGAAGGAAAGCCAGGCGGTGGTGGTGCACGCCTTTAATCTCAGCACTTGGGAGGCAGAGGCAGCCGGATCTCTGTGAGTTCGAGGCCAGCCTGGTCTACAAGAGTTAATTCTAGGACAGCCAGGGCTACATAGAGAAACCCTGTCTCAAACCTCTCCCCTTTAAAAAAAAAAAAAGAGAGAGAGAGAGAAAGAAAGGAAAAGGAAGAAAATAGAAAACACTTAAAAAGGTGTTCTAACTGGCTCAGCGGAGTGGTAACATCTCAGCTCCTAGATATTTGTTTGCCTTCACTGGAATGACAGGGGCAGGGGTTGGTGAGGAGACAGATATACTAAGATTCATCTCTATGTCGCCAAGGTCTC
Source organism: Alexandromys fortis (assembly GCF_014885135.2). Lineage (NCBI taxonomy): Eukaryota > Metazoa > Chordata > Mammalia > Rodentia > Cricetidae > Alexandromys > Alexandromys fortis. The sequence goes on from NW_026067990.1 coordinate 7,125,670, forward strand.
ATATAGCCAAATGAATTAGTTCTAGAAGGTTGTCCCGGACAACATACAAAGAACATTTGAACTTGAAACGTTCTTGCTTGGTCATCTTGAGACCCATTTTGTGTTGTGTCTTGTAAACCCCTGTCCAATGCGGACAAAGGATACTGTAGGGCTGACTCTATTTCCAAGTACCAAGTGTTTCAAGCACAGTTGCTTGGGAAAAAGGAGAAGGAGATACTTTGAACAGGAAACAGTTTGAAACTTGGGCATGATTGCTCCTTGTCTTCTGCAAACAGAGCCGATTTAGCATTTGAAAGCACTGAGTCCTGGCACACCATTAGACCCTCCTCCAGATTACCTGTCATCATCCCTAGGTGAGATTGGGCATGTTCACATATAAGACCTTAAAGAATCTGTCTCTAACATGACTAAAGGCTATTTCTCTCTTGCATATGTGCACATATGTGAAGTAGTCAGGTACTTCTTAGAAATAAATTAGTATGCCCAAAGGTCTCATTTGTAAAAGGTGACTCTTGAATAGCAAGAAAGCTATCTTCCATAAATGCAATTGTATTACTATATCCAAGCAATTTCACCATAAATGCTTCCATAGTCCTGCAAACTATATATGGTAGCAGCTAAGAAAAATACTAAAGTTCTTTAAATACCCTCAGCATTTCTAGAAAATCAGACGGTATGGTAGAGAGAGTGGATAAAATCCCAATAGATGAATCCTCACCCTACAAAGATGAGCAGCAAGAAAAACATCTGACAAGGAGACATTTTGAGCCACCGGAAGACCAGAAAGAACGGCTACAGGTTTGTAGCCTTGCCATTGCCACTTCTGCTCAGAGAACCTGCTTAGAAAGTGCAGTTGCGAGGGGGCGGTGGTGGCGCACGCCTTTAATGCTAGCACTGGGGAGGCAGAGGCAGGTGGATCTCTGTGAGTTCGGGGCCAGCCTGGTCTACAAGAGCTAGTTCCAGGACAGGCTCCAAAGGTACAGAGAAACCCTGTCTCGAAAAACAAAACAGAACAAAAAAAAAAGGAAGGAAGGAAGGAAGGAAGGAAGGAAGGAAGGAAGGAAGGAAGGAAGGGCAGTTGCGATGCAAAGCCACCATCGGGGCCACTGAGCAGACCCAGCATTGTCTGGCTGCACTTCTTTGCAGTCTCCAAAACCTACATGGCCATAGCCAATTTCTGTTCCCAGGTTTAGTAGATCATTCCTCAGAACTGGTTACATCTAAATCTCCTTAAATCATCGTGTATGTTTGTATTGCTTGGCAGGGAACCCTCACAAATTTTCCCATAGCTTTTGAGGAATGTAAGAAAGTTGACTCCTTGCTGTGTTAATACCTCAAAACCACACGCTTTGAAAGCAGTGCTTCTCACGGGCTTTCATCAGAAAACACAGATGTTTACATTGCAATGCACAACAGTAGCAGAGTTACAGTGAAGTAGCAATGAAATTAATGTTATGGTCGGGGCTGGCCCCGAACTGCGACATGAGGACTGTGTTAAAGGGTCGCAGCAGTAGGAAGGTTGAGAACCCCTGAGTTAAGGTAAGGCAGGCACGTGTTCAGATGTCTGAAACATTTCAGACATCATCAGCCTCAATCTGTGTTTTGGACAGGCGTTGAAACTGAATAATACATGTGAGAAATGACCATGAGCCTTGCAACTGTTTGATTTTTTTTAAGTTAAAAAATTTCTTGTCGTCCAGATATTTTGAAATTAATGATATTTGTGTACCAATTTTCTAGAAAGGGGACACCACCACAATGAAATCTGAGGACAGAGCTCAAAGTAGACAGAAGGAACAGGAAAGAATTACGTTACAAAATTTGCAAGAAAGATTAGAGAGGAAAAAGGTAATTCTCTGTTTCATGTGCTTTGTGTTAATGGTGGGTACAAGCTAGCAACATTTCTCTGAAATCCTCAACCAGGTATGTGGTAGTCCCTAGCTGTCTGCCCACTGTGGTTGTTTATCCTAAGGTGCTGACTTCTATACAGGAAGTTATCCTCTTACTGGCGGTGTTTTGTGCCTCATGGTTGGCATTGTAGCAATGCCTCAATATAATCAAACCTGTAGAATCAACATTTCTTTTAGCAGGATGACTCCAGACTGACAGGTTAGTAGAAGTTTCTTCTAAACTGGGCTGTAGCTGGCACTCCATGTGGTGGGAAGAAGGGGAGGCCTCTTAGAAAGGCCAGTGTTTGAATTGTTTCTAAGGTAGGACCTGATTGGATGCAACCCCACGTGGTTTATCTAGGAGTCCTCTCTGTCACTCTGAGGCAGTCAACAAGCCACAGCTCTCCTCACCTTATGTCGTGGAGAGAATTCTTATCCCACTCTAGAGTACATCCTTCCTTCCTCAGCCTTCTGTTGCCTTAGGAACATAGCATCGTTGAAGTGCATTATTTTCATTAATGTTTGCTGCAGCCATGGTCTAGGAGTTCTAATTAGTTTGCAGCGATATGTGTTGAGTCTCACTGAAGTAGCCTGCGTAAAAAAGGGAACACGGAATTACCGTTTGAGTCTCTGTTATAATAGGAAGGACAATTGCTGCCGTTCACAGTATATTATAGCTTAGACCAGGGACAGAAGAGAACCCCAGCTGCTGCCCCAAGACTATCGTTAAGTCTGGGGTTTGGGGACAATTCCAGGCATTGCCTGCGATACAGTGGGGGTAATCACTATTTTTTAAAATCTCTTTTACGTTTTCATTTCCCTTTGACTAGAGGGTTGAGGAAATAATGAAGCGGACGAGGAAGACAGATGTGAATACCTCAAAGGTAGTCTCTACCCACCAGCGTGCATACGACTTCCTCTCGCTTCCTGCTCTTGGCATCTCTTCATTTTGACCAGTCTGGTGATAATGAAGTCTGGTGGCACCTTTGCAGTTCCCTGGTCCTTAAAAGCCCAGAGCTTGTCTTTCTAGCTCTAGTCATGTTCTCAATGTGAAATGCTTGCTTGGGTCTTCTTGCCTAAAACAGCGAGGCTGGTTTGTCTTCTAATTTCTTTAGCCAGTTCTTGGAATGTTCTAGACCCTGCTTGTGTTGTTGTTGAATTCGTAGCACTCTCCTCTCCCAATAGTCTTATTGTCATTTGCTGCTGGGGAGAAGCTCCCGGTGCTAATGTTGAATTTATCAGCATCTTCTGCTAGCTTCAGCGTTTTTTACGCCCTTCCTGAACACTTGGACATCTACTTTGGTGACATGCCTATCTGTCTCTTGTGTCACCTGCCTTTTCTTACTGATTTACAGGAGTTTTTACCTACTCTGAGCAGGAGTCCTTTGGAGGTATGTGTTCCAATCTTTTAATATAAAGCTTTTTGTGAACCAGTGTTCTTCATTTCAGCCAATGAATTCAGGCCACCCCCCCCTTTCCGTGACTGCTTTCTGCATCTGTGTTCCCGTTGCTTCTCACAACATGTCTTCTGACTATGGCACATGCACTCAAGGCTTGCTGTTCTCTCCATTCGGAGCCACTGACATTTGGTTACAAACTGCTCTTTTCCCTGGTCTTAGTTATCCCCACAATGTCTGATAGAAATGGCCCTTCTGAAAACTCTGTAGAGTCACAGCCACAAAGCTCATTCAGTTCACTGGCCCAGGGCCTTTGACGTCAGCCGCTGCTCCTGAGTTCATCTTGCTCGTTGCTGACTCCTCCCGCTCTGGCTGCACTAGTATTCCGAGCAGGGGATGAGTGGGAGCTGAGGGCTGGGGCTCTGCACTCTTGGGCCAGGAAAGAGTTCATTCTTGAGTGTCGCCCTAGCTGAAAGATGGAACTAAGGCCAGCAACCCATCATGAGGCCAGTTAAAGAGACTGATTTTTTTTTCTACCCTTTATTCAAAATGCCAAAAATTAGCCATGAGTCTAGTCTTTTCTTCTTTGAAATACTAAAATAGGATGGTTAAATGCATATAATCATGACTTTCTGTGCTAACCATAGACTTCAGAAATATCTGATAATTGCCCATCCGAAGAGGATGAAGCGGATGATGAAGGCGAAACAGAAAGCGATGGGGACTCCCTGGAGATGCTTCCATCAGGTTCGCTTGTTCCTCATGGTTACACATAGACACAAACACTGGTACTATCAAAATGAGGACTGGGTTTAAGCAGTCTCATGAGAACCGGGTCAGACACAGTGACTAGAGCCCCCAGGCTGCTTCTGAGTCATGGGGGGGAGGCTGCGGACAGTAAGGATATTTGAAGTAAAAGCAGATTCAGAGGCAACCAAGGGCAGGAAGCAAGGCATAATCCTGACCTTTGACCCATCAACCTTCACTAGCAAAGAAAAGAGGGATATTCTTTGAAGAATATTCCCTATGGCCACTACTGAATTAAGAGTTAGGCAAATTAATGCGCATGCTGGACAGCCCCTCAGCTGGCCTGCTCAGTCAGGCTTGACTGGGCCTGGTTCCCCAGAGCATTGCCTGCTTGGCCCTTCTTGCCTTAGGCAGGGAGACACACACACACACACACACACACACACACACACACACACACCCTATCACACCAGGATTAGAGGGTTTGATTTCTCTTGTCCTTGTTGTTGAAGTTCCAACTTGAATTCTCTTCTCCCCACTCCAGGAATGAAAACGGCACTTAGCAAACTGAAAAAGGTTCACAAAAACACCAAGAGGAAGCCTCACAAGCTAGTGTTTATGCAAGCAGGATCTGGTGAGCTTGACTCGGAGAAAAAGGTCTATTTCAATGGGAACATGAAAGCTTTCAAACAAAACAACCCAAAAGAATCTACAAGTCAAGCAAAGGGCACTAAGTGAGTCACTTAGCACCTTATTTATCCAGACGAATGTGGGAGACGTATGAATGCCATCCTTAGAATCCTGAGCAATATTAATTACTGCTTCAGTGCTTAGTTTGCATATACCAAACATTATGTCCAGTACCCTACTTAATCGTAATGGAAACAAAATAGAACCCACAGCAGTCTTGCTGGGTCGGGATCTTCACCCCCAAGTCAAGGGTGTCTCTGTGTGGCCCTGGCTGTCCGGGAACTTGCTCTGTAAGACCAGGCTGGTCTCGAACTCGGAGAGCTCTGCCTGCCTCTGCCTTCTGAGTGCTGGGGTATGCTACCACCAACCAGCACCACCATCTTCTACAGAAAAGCCAAGCAAAGCACACAGAGGCTTTCGGCTTTATTCACCAAATTCAAACCCAGATTCATGACACAAAATTGCTTGTGTTTGCATGATGAATGAATGTGGTTTCATTTATTGAGGGAATACTCAATATTCGAAACAATGAGAATGTGATGTCCTCACTTTCACTGTTATGCAGAGACTGATAATCCTCTTCTCATTTCACAGCTGAGTAAGTAGGCTCCGAGGTTAAGTTGAGAGAGTAGGAACTGTTTGTTGAAAAGGAACACTGCCTAGATGATAACCTAAAACAGTCTAAACCTCTGAGGCCCATTGGAGTCATTGTCTGCTAAGAGACCAAGTTGGTTCTGGTTGAAAGGGGGTACCACATTCAACTCTTGTGCCTGTTCTTTAGTTGCTCCTTACCGTCTGTGCCCTTAACTGACTTTAAGAAGGGCAACAGGGAGGCTGGAGACATGGCTCAGAGGTTAAGAGCACTGACTGCTGCTCTTCCAAAGGTCCTGAGTTCAATTCCCACCAACCACATGGTGGCTCACAACCATCTGTAATGGGGTCTGGTGCCCTCTTCTGGCCTGCAGGCATACACACAGACAGAATATTGTATACATAATAAATAAATAAATTTTTTTTTTAAAAAAAAAAGGAAGGGCAACAGGGATCTGCAGAGATGGTTCATTTGGGTAAGGGCACTTGTGCAAGCATTAGGAACTGAGTTCAAATCCCAGCATCATACCAAAAAAGCCAGGTATGCCTGGGCAGTGGTGGTGCATACCTTTAATCCCAGCACTCTGGGAGGCAGAAGTAGGTGGATCTCTATGAGTTCAAGGCCAGCCTGGTCTACAGAGCGAGTTCTAGGACAGGCTCCAAAGCCACAAAGGAAAACTTTGTTTGGAGAAACAAAAAATAAAACAAAACAAACAAAAAAGCCAGGTGTGGCCATGCACTCACCTATAACCAGGGAGATGGAATTGGGGGCTAGAGACAGGAGGATCTCTAGGGCTTGCAGGCTGCCAGTTTTGCTCCAGGTTCAGGTAGGATACAATTTGAAAGCCAATGTGGTCTGTGATCTACACGGTCCCAGCCTTCTCATTCTAGGATGTGGAAAGTTAGTTTATTCTATCCAAGGCACTTCTTAGAAGTTAAATGATCAAAAGCTCCTTTCACGGTTTTGAAAGAGCCAGGATTCTAATTACAAGATTTCATTCCAGGACATTTACCAAAAAGCAACCTACCAGAACAGTGAGGAGCAGAAAAATAAGAGACGCCAACCCCACCATGCGGTCTGCAGTGAGTGTCACTACCAATCAGGAGTGGGTCTGTGACAAAGTTATAGACCTTAGTCACACCGCCGAATCACCTGTCCCAAAGACCACCACTGAGAGCAACAAACAAGATTCAAAGGATTCGGTGACAGCTCACCAAGGTCCTCAGGTACCGCTGGACCCTAAGAATAGAAACAAACCTGTTCCTCTGAAGAAAGTGTTCTCAAGCCTCCACTTAGCTGGAAGTTCATCCGAGCTTGAAAACCCCTTTGCCTCCGGTTCCTGGATGGCATTTGGAGGAGGCGAAGAAGACAGTGGTAAGTCTGTAGGAATGATCTAGAAGAATTTTTCATTAAGTTATATTTGAGAGACTATATAACTTGAAAATGATTTCCATGCCCTACATCTCCTGCCACATAAAAAAAAAAATATTAGTTCTTTTCAAACTCTGGCTTCATCAGCTCCCCTGCTCCCCTAGCTGCTGGACAAGTACAGGGCAGGGCAGAGAGCAGACCTTTACAGTTTGTCTTTCATCCTGTGTTTCCCAAACCAGAGGGTATTGTTTTTCTCTTTAAGAAGTTAACGAGGCTGGGAAGATGGTTGTGGGGCAAGCTTAAGGACTTGACTTTGATTCCCGGCACCCATGTAAAAAGTCAGGTGTAATCTCAGCGCTGGGGAGGCAGAGATAAGGGGGTCCCTGAGGTTTGCTGGCCAGCCGGTGTAAGCTAAAGCACTTCCAGATTCAGTGAGGCCCTGTATTAAAAAAAAAAATAAAGAAGCTACTGGACAGCTAACCGTGGCCTCTACACTCACTGGGACATAAGCATGCATACGGGCACATGTGCCGCACACGCATATACGTGCGTGCACCAAAACCAACTCTCCTTGCCAAAAGCAGTATGGGTTCTTCAGGTGTTGTTGGGGAGACCATTTAGAGAAGAGCACCTGAATGTTCGGGGGCTTGGTCAAGGAGTCACCTGAAAGGGAGGCTGAGCTGAGTTGCCATGACACCGTGAGCACCTGCTCTACTAATCTTTCTTTTCTTTTCTCCCCTGACTAGATACATAAACCCCTGTGGAGCCTGGGCGGTTGTCATCTACCACCCCATATTAAAACTCCTAAGGCCAAGACTCAAAAAGTGTCTCCTTCATACTTGAAACTGGCAACGGAATTTACAATCAAAAAGAAAGGAAAACAATAGTCACCTCAACACCTACTTAAGAGAATGTTAATATCACCTTGTTCTCTAGAAAGAATTTTGAGTAAAGAGGTTATTGTTTTCCTTAGAAAGCATCTATATTGTCTCTTTGTTGATTTTTTTTTTCATTAAATGATCATTTTCAGTCCTCCAAAAAATTCTATTAAAGGAATATCTCTATTCCAGGATCTATTTGAAACCCTAAAATAGTGATTCTGGTTCATGGTGACGCTACTTTGCCAACTAGAAACAATCTGATCTCACAGAGAGCAGAACAGGAATTCAGAGTACTCACTAGAGTTGGGTCAGAGTCTTCCTGATAGACACAGCCCTGCCTGTACATATATAAAATTCAGCTCTCATCCCTGGCCAGTGCTGATACTTCTATATGCCTGAACCAGAAGATGTAAGCTTGAACCCATCGATATCTTTCATGTTCTCCATCAGTGCTTCGTCTCTAAGTACCTAACGGGGTTCATACACCAAATGCGCATTGTTTCGTCGCAACAGTACTTGGCTGTTGTCTCACCGAGTCCAATTAATTCCTTTAAATACTGTGTGTTTACAGCTTTTTCCGCCTTGCTTCCCAGGCCTGTCCTTCAGTATACACTGGGGCCTGGGACCTATCAACAATATGTGTTTGTCTCTTCTAGGCACTTGCAACAAGTGAAGACAAGAGCAGGGCTATTCAGTTCTGGTGACAGGCACATGGACATACAACATGTGTATTCACACATGTATGCAGAGGCATTTCAATTGTATTTTAATAAATAAAGACTGCCTGAATATCTGAGAATAAAACAGCCACACTGGCCTTACAGACCAGCCAGCAATGACATACACCTTTAATCCCAGTAGCCACACTAGTTGCCATAGAAATTGGGGGGTGCATGCCTTTAATTCCAGAACTAGAGAGGATTATAAGACAGGGGGAGACAGCTCTCAGACATAGTCTCCTTCTGAGATTCCAGGTTGCAGGATCATCATTTCAGACTGAGGTCGAGGTAAGAGCCAGTGGCTGGCCGTTTTGCTTTTTGGATCTTAAGGTTGAACCCCGGTTTTTATTAATCGTGCTTCATGTATATGTACACACAAAGGTGATGTAATTTCACATTCCTTGTCCTAACACCGAGTTTGGGTGTTTAGTCACAAATTGTTTAAAACAGGTTCCTTTGGCCACCAATCTTGAATTCTCAAAAGGAAATAATTGTATTATCTGATGCTTGGGCCTTTGCTCCATTTGTTCTGTGTTAGGGCAGGGTGCCTTAGGTTTCAAATCTAGTTTTAGATACTTGTTCTTAAATGTAGACAGCAAAAGGCAATCATCCTGAAAGATGAGCTTTTGATATGTTTCTATACAAATGCCGTGTGCTGCAATACATTTTGTAAGTATGTGCTATATGAAATAAATGTCCTGGATAAAACCAGCTTTGTTTTCGTTATAGTAATAAAACCACACTGGTGGTGGTATAGAGGTGATACCAAATGTCAAGCAAGCTATGAATACAGGCCACTGGCAAGTCTAACCAACAATCAAATCTCCATCTTTCCTAGTCATCTGCTTGGTGATTTAGCAGAGTTCCAGGTTTGGAACAGGAAAATGAAACTTCAAACTCTGATCTTTTTGTTTGTTTTGGTGTTTTTGAGACAGGGTTTCTCTGTGTAGACTCAAATTTCCTGGAACTAGCTCTGTAGCCTAGGCTGGCCTCGAACTCACGGAGATCTACCTGCCTCTGCCTCCTGAGTGCTGGGATTAAAGGTGTGCGCCACCATCGCCCAGCAGAGCTCTGGTCTTCTTTTTTCTTCCTGTGTGAGCTGTTATAGCTGAGGCACACCGGTAAAGTGGGTTTTTTTGCTGTTATTTTTTTTTACTGCAGTAAATAATGTAATAAACATGTATCAATTATATTTTGTTTGTTTATTTATTTATTTAGAGTCTGGATCTTGCTGTGTTGCCCAGTCTGGTCATGAGCTTATGAATTCAAGCTGCCTTCTGGCTCAGCCTCCCATGTAGCTGCAGCTACGAGTCACTTCACTGAGTTAGAGACCACCACTTAACCCAAGTATGTATTCACAAGGTCGTGAATTCCCATTCCCTACACCCCTGGCCCTTTTAACCCTTAGATTTAGTATTTTCCTCTGATGAAAACATTTTTACAACGGTTATGGGGAAAACATATGTATGGCCATGTGTGTACACATGAGTGTGGACATGTGAGTGTGGGGGTTTGCACACATATGTGTATCTACATGTGGAAGCCAGTGGTCAGTTTCCCGGGCCATTCCTCAGGAGCCTTTCCCTTTAGGTTTTGAGATAGGGTCTCTCATTGAGACCCGACAGGCTTACTCATTAGGCTAGCGCACCAAGCTCCAGGGATGTGCTGTCTCCACCTCCCTGGCACAGAAATTACAAGGATGAGTCTAGTCACATCCCAAGGTTTTAGGTGGGAGCCGGGGATCAAATTCAGGTCTTACACTTAAGAGACAAACACTTTACCAAGTGAGATATCTCCCCATCTTGTAACTCCCCCCCCTTATCTTCTTTATAGATCTGAGGCAGTTTTTATACTCATGTACACATTTCTTCATGGCATTATTGGGACTGCCTATGTCCCGATATGCCTGCGTAATTTTTTGGCTTCCACCGTCATCACCATCATCATCGTGAGTGTGGGAACAGGCATGCTATAGTGTGTTCATCGAGGTCAGAGAACAACCTTTGGGAGTCAGTTCTCTCCTTTCACCTTTACATGCGATCCAAGAACCAAACTCAGATTATCAGGCTCTCATACCAAGCGCTTTAGCCAACGGAACATCTTACTGGACCAAGGTTCTACCTTTTTGTTTTGTTTTGAGAAACAGTTTCTCTATGTAGCCCTCTGGAGACCAGGCTGGCCTCAGATTCACAGAGATCCACCTACATCTACCTCCCAAATGAGGGGATTAAAGGCGTGCACCGCCACCACCTGGCTCCAAGGTCCCAATGCTAAAATCTGGTTTGTGCAGGTGTTGTAGCACAATGCCTGTAATTCTAGCACTCTAGGACACTCAAGCTGGAAGATGGCAATTTCCACTGAACTAATCAATCAGTTAATTCAATCTGTCCATCATGCTTTAACCTCACTAAGTTTTGCTTTTAATGAAGCTAGGCCCATATTTATTCCCTAGTGTTTGTCATCTGGTGTTGATAAAGCAGCGGCAGCCATTCCCTGCTTCTCATTCTAGAGCTTTTTTTACATTTCTTTCTTTCCTGTGGCTGGGGTGGGGGGTCTCACAGCAGGCATGTGGAGGTAGATCAGAGGACAAATCATAGGACTGAGTGCTTCCACCCTGTGGGGTCTGGGAATCCAAGTCAGGCCATCTGGTTTGGTAGCAAAAGCCTTTAGCCACCTGAGCTATCTTTTGGCAACATTCTAGCATTTTCTATGTATATTTGACTCAGCATAATCTAGACATATCTCTTTCCTGTCAGCACCAGGTCATATCAATCCATCTGATTGAACCAGTGTTCCATTCACAGCTCCAAGGTGACAGACTTCCAAAGATCACTCTCTGGGTTAGCCTCTTCACAGTCCTTCCTACTATTATGTCTTGTCCCCTAAGGGACACAGATTCTCGGCCACATCCAACAGATTCTTCAGGGCAGCACACTTCCTGTGCCCTTGTTACCATGGCCACATCATGCAGAATGATTCTTTGAACACATGAGTACTGTAAGGAATCCTACAAAGGACTCCAAAGACTGAACCCCAGCTGAGGCAGCTGCCAGTTTGCAATGTGTGGCCCCACGTTGCCTCCCCTCTGAACGTTTTTCCTTATCAATCAGGTGAAGGGATTGTTACTGCAATCCATGGGCATTTTCATTCCCAAAAGCCACATACTCTATGGACTCTGTGGCCAAAGCTAGGGGATTGAGACACAAGCTTAGCTAGTAGCAAAGGTCAAGTGCTGTGTGTGTGTCACTTTCAGTGACTTCCCTAATTAGCCAAAGCAGTAGCCAGGTCCCCCTTCCCAGCATTCTTGTTTCCTCATGGGTCCTAGCCACTCCTGGCCTTCCAACTCCCCCGGCTGCAGTGCAGCCACTGAAGTCTGGGACCCGCGTAGGAAGTGCCAGGCTCTAGGGAGGCAGCCCCTGCAGTCCTCACAGCATCTGAGGCACGTGTGGATGTTTCTACCTACAAAGACATGGTAATACGTAGACGCTGACGTTCAGTTCAGTCGCCCACCTAGAAAGCAGTGGCGCCAGTGTCCAAATCCAAGTCCGGCTGACTTGGATCCACCCCCCACCACGGTTCATGAGTGGTATAGGGTGACTTGTAAGTAGGGTCGAGCACTATCAGTGTTCAGGACAGAACCCTTGCTAACACTGATTGTGTATTTACGTGGTACCCGTTACCGCCCTAAGCTCTCCTGTGATCCTATCACATGCAAACAATTTTGAAATGAGCCATTCTATCTCATTTTAAGAAACAAGTTTAGTGAGTTGTTGATTGTCCAAGATTTGAACCCAGGCAACCTGGCTTCAGGTTATCTATCACCCTGTTAGCAATAGGTTACTGTGTTCTGATCCAGGGGCCTGTCTGCGGACAGTGTAGAAACTAGATATGTAACCCCATTTCTCCTGAGCCCTGTCATGCAATAAACAGGTGTCTTCTAAAGTCGTGGATATCCTGATCAGTTTCCTCATTGATATGCCACTTCTGTGCCATGCACTGTCCTGACACACTAGTAGTATGCCCAGACCGGCCTCTCCCATGAGCTATGTAGCTTCATCTCTCTGAACTTGTATTTTTCTCACCTGGAAAATGGGCCCAGCGCTGGTTGAGGCGAATGAAGGACATGTTTGCTTCTGAAGATCAGTGTTAAGGGCAAACAGCACAGAGGCAGATGCCCAGTAGGCCTGTTCCTTGGGTGAGGAAGGCAGGTTTTTTTTTTTGGGGGGGGGGTGACTATTGTTATAGACTATGGAGTGAGTGGGAGAAATGGTTCCGGGCATTTTAGGCAATGCAGCTTTTCATTAGTGTAAAGTGTAACTCAGGGGAGCAGCTAAGGTTTTCCCGGTCAAGGCTTGGTGGAGCCGAGGCCATGGGAGAGCAGCTCAAGTGCCAGAAGCCGAGTTCAGTGCAGAATGGGAAGTAAAGGTAGGAAGGGACTGAGAACGATTAGAGAGGCCTTGGACTGGAGGCCACATAACTCCTGCTGGGGAGAGACTCTGGAATTCTGGGAAGGGAAGGAATGCTGGGCAGAACAGCAAGACAAGAAGAGCTCACAGAGGTGGATGGTGGCGGCATGGAGCAAAGGCAGGACCTTAGAAACCTAGATAGGTTCTCTTCAGTGGTTTCAGGGTGTGGCCACAGGCAATCTCTCTAAAAAGGAGCATACCCAAAGGGGACATTCACATTCTTTTTTTTTTTTAATATTTTATTTATTTATTATATATACAATATTCTGTGTGTATGTCTGCAGGCCAGAAGAGGGAGCCAGATCTCATTTTTAGATGGTTGTGAGCCACCATGTGGTTGGTGGGAATTGAACTCAGGACCTTTGGAAGAGCAGGCAATGCTCTTAACCACTGAGCCATCTCTCCAGCCCCCACATTCACATTCTTGATGATCATAAGAGGCCTGGGTTCAATCTACAGCAAAATGGAAAAAAGGCTTGAGGTCAATTCTGACAGGCCTCAAACCTTCTCAGATGGCAAATGCTTCAGCTGATGAAGACCACTCTGACCCTAGTATCTCTCAAAATTCTGATACCCACAAAATAGAACCATTTTTTATTTTGCCAGGGGGCTTGTGAAGGCCTAACTGCTACCCCTCCAATCTGCGGTTAGCAGACACGTAGCGTTAGAACATCCTATGGGAGGAAGGACTGGGCACAGGAAGTGAGCACAGCCGGCACCCATTGCCACTACCATTGCTGGGGCCTCTTTTTTTAAAAAAAAATTATTATTTATATAATCTGTGTGTATGCCGAAGGCCAGAAGAGGGCACCAGACCTCATTACAGATGGTTGTGAGCCACCATGTGGTTGCTGGGAATTGAACTCAGGACCTTTGGAAGAGCAGGCAATGCTCTTAGCCTCTGAGCCATCTCTCCAGCCCCCGCTTGGGGTCTCTTAAAATAACCTCTAGGGTAGGCAAAGGGTGGATGGGTAAGAATATGAGCTTCAGGAGTTCCAACTCCACAGAGGCTCAGTATACCAGGCCAGCCTCTCCCTCTGCTCTCCCAGCTCTCAAAAGGAGACAATGGCCCAAAGCACTAGGGGGTGCAGGTAGGAAGGGCGGATGGGAAAGACACAATGGCGCATGGATCCCAGGCTCTAGAGGGCCGAAGGGAAAGGAATGAAGGAATGAGGGGAAAGCATGATTCCTTCTGAAATGGCCTCATCTAGGAGTCCCTTCCTGCCTGTGCTACCCTGCCCATGCAAGCATCATTGGTTCTTGGCTTTTGTGAAATGCAGAAATCTGGGAAACACTTTGAGGCTGTTTTTTTGTTTTTTTTTTTTTTTTTAAAAAAAAAAAGAAAAAAAACTGGACCGCGGTGGTGCTACACGTTTGTACACTGCACTGAACTAAGTATATCCTTGACGCCAGGAACAAGGTCCCCGAGTTTCTGAGGCAGCAGCATATTACACACGCGTGCTTCCCTTGGGCAGAATAATAAAAAGACAGGAGACGTATTCTTTCTATGCTGCTTTTATTTTTGTAAGGATACACTGAAACGTTAGATGGAAACAGCTAATGACAGTGTGGAAGTGAGCTGGCGGCATCTACAACCACTGCTACAGTAATATACGAATATGTATTTTCATTACATGTTTACCTTGATATCGTCTCTTTATATATGTAATATAATGGAGAATACAGTAAAGTAGGTATCCTGTGTTTCAGAGAAGCAGGAGGTGGAAAACCAGTCCTGCCTGGGGAGGATGATGACAACCCCCAACAGCCCCCGAGACCCAGCTAAACTCTTGAGGGAACGTTCTAAGAATCACAAGAAAAGGGACTTTGTGGTTTTCTTGAACACAGACAAAGAGCAGACAACTATGTCACAAGGGAATCAACTTGTCACGGCTTTAACATGTCATATTCTTGTTGATGACAGACAGCCCTGTCTGTGCCTGCTCAGCTGCCCCTCTAGAGTTTTTGTCTCTTCTATAGGATGGATTCCAAAACTGCAGGGGTGTCTGAGGAGGCTCAAATATTGTCATGCAAGTTTCCAAACCCATAAACTATTTTTACTATTAATTAAAACAAAAATTTAAAAAATGAACAAGGACAGGAGGGTTAGTTTTGTTAAGCTTCCAGAAGTCACTGTGACGATGCTCTGAAACAGGCTCGTTTCCTCAGACCTACTTACACTCTCCAAATCACCTGTGTGCTCCATGCTTCAAGGCAGGAGTGATCAGAAAACACGCCACGTGGGGAGTCAAACGTTAGTAGGGGAAAAGTCAGTTGAAAATTACAGCTAAGTTCAGAGTGTTAATTCTCTGCAAATTCGTGTTAGTCATGTGACAGCACAAAACAAGAGAAGGAAGGGCAGAGTTTTGATGAAGTTAAACCATGCATTCTGGCAAGTTCTACTGCTCACAGAAGAAGGTGAGCAGGGAGTTGGAGCAGCCGCTACAACTCTTGCGCATCAGTCATGTGATGGCATAGTGGGTCTCAGATGAGCCCTGGAAGGCCTCTCAGTGGGAGCCTTATCGCCTATGCTTCTTGCTTACATCATGAAGTGGCTACATGGTTAGCACTTTTCTGCTCTATGAGAAACATGCAGAAGAGTCTATCTAAGTTTCTGTTTTTTTCCATTGCAGCAACAGAGAAATTATTTTTGCTGCAAGGTTGCTCTTTGCTAAATCCTAATATGATCACTATGTGCCCTTAGTTGAGTAATACTGTAAAATGGGAGAAAGGACAGAAGGAGCAACTTTGAAGGTGGAAACCCACTCCTCCTCTATGGATGGTAACAGAGCGAGTGAGCAAAGGACACAAAGCATGGTTCAAATACCATTTTACAGGACAGGAGCCCCTGTCAAGTTACAGCTTTTTGGCACAGTCGGGACAATACACCTGCTCATTATGAAACACAAAGCGCTTGTTGGCCAGATTCACGGAGCATTTTTTGCAGTGGAAGCAGTAGTCGTGCCAGGATTGTCCTTCATAGGCCACCACACTGGAGCCTTTACCAAACCCTGTGGGAAAACACAAGAAAACAGAGACAACAGCTGAATGAAGACAGATGAGGAACCCAGGAGGCAGAGATAAAATGACAACTTGCCCGATCATAGAGTCGACAGGCACACAGTCAGTGTCTGCCCGGCTCTCTGCTCCCCTCTACTCGACCGCGCATTGTCTCCCACCGCGCATTGTCCCCCGCGCCGCCACTGTCCCCCGCGCCGCAGCAACCCTTCTATGGCTGTCAAGGACCTGAAAAGATGCCAGAGCTCAGCCAATGGCTTCCCTGATTTCAAGAACCCCTGTTCCCATGCCACCACCACTATAGCTCTGTGACGCGCACCGACCTCCCAGCATAACCAGTGTCTTTTAAAGTCAGGGCCATGGCATCAAAGTGGCCACCAGGAGGCAAACTTGGGCTGTTTGTGGGGTGTGCACTTACCGGGCCTCGAGGAGGAGCTGCTAAGCTTCGATTTTTTCTATAAAGAACCACCACCCACGAGGGACAAGTCCTCTCTCCACCCGGATGCCTGCCCCGGAGGTTGGCGCTGGGAAACAGGGTGAGAGGCAAGCGTTTCCCGTGGCACACTGGGGGCTTCCTAGCTTTAGAGACTGGGTGGCTCACTCTTGACACAGTCCTTTTCCCTGAGGATGGCAAAAGTCTTCTCAAATGTACATTTCAAGGCTCCCCGGGGAGATGGGAAAATTGGAGGCAAGGGAAAGGGCTCAGGGCACGTGGATCGCGGCCGCAAGATGAGGAATGAAGTGATTAGCTTTGCTTCTGATCACAAAAAGATTAAAAATACATAAAAATGACCCCGCTAGCAGGTCCCTCTGCACTAGCCTTCCACTATGGGGTGGTATAATGCCAGCTTTTAGTTTTCCAGCCTCCCTAGCCCTCCCCATTCCCTCTTTTCACCCCCTCCCTCTCCCGTCCCGGCTCTCCCACCACTAACCCCCCACCCCTTGTGCCTGCCCCACCCCCACTCAATTTCACCCCCGTGCAGCGTTTGAACTGGCATGGCTAGTTGGTCAACAGTAGTCAGGAAGTGTTCTGCATTGCAAGGGTTAATCTGGCCTGGGAGATAATCCAAACTATTTGCGGGAGGCCTTTGGGGCCACCATTGTAGGGGCATTGTCTAGGGGCCTTTGTGGATGAAACCAACGCCAGGAAATGAGAGATGGTTACCATGCACAAAAGACTAGCCTGGCAGACTTAGCAAGGACTCTTTAGCCTACCAGTGATGGGGTTCTTGCATCCAGCACACTTCTTGGCCACAAAGTTCTTGTAGCAATCCACGCAGTAATACTGGTCCTCCACAGCGGTGAAACGCTGCCCAGCCAGCTTCTTAGAGCAGGTAACACACACAAAGCACTCGGCATGCCAGGGCTGATCCTGGTAAGTGATTCCTCCAGATGTGATGGCCTAGACCAGGGAGTGTAGCACCGGGATTCAGATTCAACAACCAGGCACTGAGCTGGGTGCTTTGGTATACAGTATCTCATTTAATCACCATTACAGCCATGGGAGGCAGGTGCTATTATTATCCCCAATTTACAGATGAAGACACCAAGGCTTAGAGAAGGTCAGCTTCTTCAGAAGCCAATGAAGTAGAGGAGGCAGGGTCTCCAGAGCCAGGGCTGCCCGACTCAGAATGGAGGGGCACACGCTGATGACTAGAATCAGCTGTGGCACTGCTTTCTAACCCCAGGCTCCTCATCTGTAAAATGGGCACAATAATTCCAACGTCACAGGGCTATCATGAGGATGGAATGAGATAGTGTGTGTGTGCAAGTGCGCTGCAGATTGTCCAACACCAGGGAACAATGCTCGGTGCACAATTACCACAACATACCTTGTTGCACTTCACGCAGTGCTTGGCAAACTTGGTCTCATGGCAAGTCACACAGTAGAAGTCCTCCCCTTTAGGGAAGAAGCTTCCGGTCCCAATGACTTGCTTGCAGTTGCTGCAGGTGAAGCAGTCTTTATGCCAGATGGTGCCCTTGTACTCCACGTTCTGGTCTCCTGCAGAGGGAAGCAATCCAATAGCCACACTGACAGGCTCTGCAGGGTGCTGCATCCGCTCAGCTCCCCAGCCCTTCCCCAGAGGCGAGGGGATGCAGGCCCTGCAGTCAGTGGCCTCCCTCAACCTATCCCCCCATGTGTTACTTGCAGTCATGCCAACGGAGGGTTCTGTTACAGGTGCGGATGAGGCACCTGAACCCCCACTCCCCCACCTCCACCCTTGCAATAACTGGAGAGCGTCACTAGGAGGACTACCTAACCCCAAATGCCTGAGGGAGAAGCATGCACCCGTCACTTAGTACACCCAAAGGAGAAAAAGCTACATACTTTTCATTCTCTTGCCAGACTGTTCTTGCCAGTGTTCTTTAGTCTCCGAGTGTGTGTGTGTGTGCGAGCATATATGTGTACGCATATATACGTGTATGTATATGTGTACATATATATGCCAAAATCTCAAAAGCAGCTCACAGCAATGTTAGCCCCACCAGGACAAGCAAGCACACACCATGTCTGCCCTCAGGGTAGGAGCGGGGCCAGTACCTGCCACAATGGCCTTGAAGCACCCTTTGCACCTGGGGGAGTCCTCCCGAGTGGCGCACTTGTTGCACAGGATCTTGCCATCCTTGGACACAAAGGTCTCGCTGGCCAAGGGGTGAAGGCACTTGGCACAACGGAAGCAGGTGTCATGCCAGTAGCGATTCTTATAGTGCACCTCCTGGACATCAAGCAGAGCAGGGTGGCCACGGTGAGGGGTACTGGGGGCAGTGGCAGTAGCCTTACCATCAGACACCAGGTTCTCCAGGGCCGGGGAACTACTCACTCAGATGTCAGCCCCTTCCATGTGGGGATGCCCTGTGCTTTTAGGAGTAACAGAATACTGAAGTGTAGATGAAAGCCTCATAGCTCCCAAAGGACATAAGAGGAGAGGTAGGAGAGCCCTCAGCACAAATCTGAAATCCAAACGCTCCAAAATCTGAAGCTTTTTGAGGGTTAATAGATCCCACAAGAAGAAGAAGAAGAAAAGCACATCTGGTCTCATGTGCTGGGTCACAGGCACAACGTCAAAGCGCAACACATAGTTTATCCTGCATCCCTGGGGAAAACAAGACCCTTCCAGTACGTTTAGCTATAGCACATAAACGTCATTCCACACACAATTACTTTCAAAAAGTAACAACGATAAAAGAAAAGGAGGCCAGAGGCCATGAATTTGAGAGAAAGGGTGCAGGGGCTAGGGAATGCCCAAAGGGGCTGGAAGGAGAAAAGAAAAAGGGGGAAATGATAGGATTATATTTAATTAAAAAAAATAAAAAACATTGTATAAAATCACTTTCAAGCTATGCACACAGAAGATAAATAGAATGCGAACAAATTTTGTGTTTATACTTGGATATTGTTATCAAGATCTTTCATTAAATATGTCCAAGAATTATAAAATAAGAAAATCCAAATTCAAACACTTCTCTTGCCGAGCATTTCGATAAAAGCCATTCAACCTGTCCAACTCAAGAGCTGCAAAGGCCTTAGTGGGCCATCTAGTCCAAGGCCTATATTACTCTATTTTAAACTAGGGGGCATGAAAAGTAGCCTAGGCAGCAAAGAACCTGTCTCAAGTACTTAAGGCTGCTGTGACGAAAACTCAAAACGGTGCGCGGCGTTGCTAGCAAGGCTGCAAGAAAGCACATGAAGCCCAGCCCGCCCCGTTCCCCCTCGGGGACAATAGTTACCTTGGCATCCGCGCTTATGGGCTTGCGGCATTCCACGCAGGTGTTGGCGCAGAACTTGTCGAAGCACTTCAGGCAGCAGTGGTGGCCATCCTTCTGCACATACTTCTTCCCCTGCAAGGGGTCCCTACAGTAGTGACAGTCGAACTTCTCAGACATGGTGCCCACCTTATAGCTGGAGGGACCTGGAAAGGCAAGCAGGGAGAACAAATGGGCAAAGGGAAATACAAGGGTGCCCTGTCACAGAAGGCTCCGGAGGTTCCTGTGCACTGCTGCCATGCAGCTAGGAAAACCCTCTAGTCCTCAGGGCCTAGCTTCCACTTGAGCTTGGCTAGTTACCAAGTGCCACGACAACTGATACTTCACTATGGCTCCCAGGAAGAAAATACCTCTGATTTGAACACTAAATGCCACATGTCAAGGACCAGCGACTCCCCGCGGACATGTCAGAAATCACTCTGCTGACTCACAGAGGACACTAAGGATGGCAAGAGGACCAGTACTTATTCTAGGGTAGGATTCTGGGAGAGCCATCTGTTGTTGAACCAGGAATGGAAAGGTGAGGTGGGACAGGAAAGAAGGAAGACGACTGGGCAAGGCAACCATGAAGTATCTGTCACAGTGAGGTGACGCTTTGTGACGCAGCAAAATCAAATCTTTCTCAGGTCAAGCCAGTAAGGACTGGGCTGTTCATTGACGTATTACCTTCTGGTATGTTTGCTGCTCTAAACAGCAAAAAGTTTCAAGTTGAATCTGGAAAACTGACTTCTGCAAAGATTCAAAATAATTCCAAGGATCTCCTCCCTCCATCCCCTTCCCATGAACAAACTCCCTCAGCTATGGCCCTAGATAACCATATATAAGAGGTCTGCCAAGTTCCAGAGCCCTGCTAAGGTTTTCCGTAGCCCCTCTGCTAAGTCATTTAGTAGAGAACCCTGCCACCAGGAAGGCACCAAATTTGGGTTTCTATTAGTTTCCAATTTCTATACACATGTGCTAATTTTTCCTATCACACTTAAAAAAGGGAATTTACAGGAGTAAACAGACAGCAATTATTTGTGTTAGAAGTACAAGAACTGAAACTATCTGAACCCAAACTATTCATCCACCATGTAATTTCGAGAAAGAATGGAGGAAAGAAACGAGCAGTTCTGCTACTCAGCGCAGCTCTTCTACCCACTGAATGGCCCACACTCCTGCTTTGGGTTCCATTCCCAGTTGTTTTTTTTTTTTTTTTTAAATACAACCACATGTCCAAGTTGTTTGGATCCTGTTGCCATAGGCAACCAAATAGCAGAGAGTGAGCTAAGGAAACCACACCCTTTGTCTGGGAACCCACTTGGGCAGCTTGGGCAGAGGCTGATGAACTCTCACTCAGACCTGTCAATCTCTGCAGCCTGTCAGTCAACAAGGGAAAGCGGGCCATGAAACACACACAATGCCTGCTGCTTTCCACTGCCACCTCCCAGGATCCTCATCTCAGAGAGCTGACTCGGGAAGTAAATGAGTGACATTTCTGTACCACAACAGTTGCCTGGCACAGTTCTGTCATTGTCAAACCAATAGGGAAGAGTACCAGGGAGAGTCCCTTGTGTGCCTATGTTAGATACAAAGTGTGTCCAACAAGGAAGCCGGGCCCATCTCCTGGAGTTACTCAGCTACTTTGCGGCATCTGTTCAACTTCCTATAGCCTACAGGTACCAGTACCCATGGCCATGAGAGCCTGTGGGAAAATCACTCTCTGTTTGTTCTAGCTGGTCTCTCCCATCTCATAGAGACTCTTGTTTTCTACTCCATGTGGCAATTGTATAGCAAAGCTTTCTTGCTAAGGGCTGATTTGAGGAACCAAGCGATTCTTTAGTAAGGGTATATGCCACAACAGCCTGGTGGTACAGACCTGCAACCCCTGTTATAACCTCAGTAGACTGATACAGGACCACAGGCTCAAGGCTTGTTTGCACTATAGAGTGAGTTCAAAGCTAGCCTATACAATTTAGCGGAACTGTCATCACATGATTTTTATTTTAAAAAGTTTTAAAAGACTGAGGATACAGCTTAGTGGCAGGATCCTAGTCTAACACACACAAGTCCCGGCTTTTAATCCTTGGTACCACAAAATAAATAAAATGCAAGAGTAACTACAAGGACCCCAAATGATCAGTGGCTCCTTAGTACCAATGGCAAGGGAATAGAATTTGTACAGCACAGCACCCTGATGCAATTAGCCCTTCAGACCCTATCACCTAGGGCCACATTTGAAAAGCGATCATTCTCTCTTACTGAGTTGCCTTTTTCTTTTTTTTTTTTGTTTGTTTGTTTTTTGTTTTTCGAGACAGGGTATCTCTGTGGTTCTGGAGCCTGTCCTGGAACTAGCTCTTGTAGACCAGGCTGGTCTCGAACTCACAGAGATCCACTTGCCTCTGCCTCCTGAGTGCTGAGATTAAAGGTGTGCGCCACCACCACCCGGCTTGCCTTTTTCTTTTTACTATCGCTCTTTTAATGTCTAGAAAAGCAGTAGTGAATTCTAAATATTTCTATATCCAAGAACTCTACTGACCATGCCTAAAAGGAGCTGCCCTACCTTTTGATATTGCTGAGCTCTAATTTTATGGTTAAAATATAGGTGCTGGGGCTGGAGAGATGGCTCAGAGGTTAAGAGCATTGACTGTTGGCTGCTCTTCCAGAGGCCCAGGAGTTCAATCCCCAGTAGCCACATGGTGACTAATAACCATCTGATGCCCTCTTCTGGAGAGTAGGCATACAAACACACATAACACTGTATACATAATAAATTAATCTTTTACAAAAAATACGTGCTGATGTCACACAAAAGGAAAATATACTAGAAAAGACAGAAAATTCCCTTTCTAGCTATCTCTAGGAGTTTTGTTTTGGCTTTTCTTTGAAACAACGTCTAATTCTGTAGTCCAGGGCTGGTCTTGAACTTGTGGTGAACCTTCTAGTTTGACCTCCTAAATGGTGAAATTTTTATAGGCACGAGCCACCACAGCTAGCTGGTACCTAGAGGTTTTCAAGAGAAAGCCTAAAACACTATGGTTTATAGTGCCAGAGATGTACCCACCGAGCCTGCTTACTTTACAAGCATTTATTCTGAGCCAGTACTACTCTTTGTCACTGCTCAGTCCCATAGCTACAGAACATGACCTGCTCAGCTTCTAGGCGTGCAAACGACCAAAGAATCCACAGCTCACCAATGAACACAGAAGTATCCAGGGGCAGGGTTCCAACCTTTTGACACTGTGATATGATGTTGTCATCTACAAATGTGTTGGGCCCCATTTGTAGCTATCCTGGGATGCTATGGGTAGTCTGTGGGTAGCAGGCTGGACACGCCTGTACCAAAGTATATTGAAAATGCCCATCAATGAACACACACACACCCATATCATTCCTTTAACACGAGGTCTAAAGCATATTATGGAGACAATAGACGAGCCAACTCTTAAGTTAATGGTACCAACAAGGAAGGTCTTGTTGGGTCTCAGTGCTTTCATGTTTTTGTTTTTGGCAGTACGACTTTTTTGTTCTTTAAAACCAGGAAGACTCAGGATCACCTCAGATTCCCCAGCACAGTATGCTTCAGGCCAGACTCTGCATACAGCTGGAGCAAACAGGTTACAAAGGGACTATTTTAGGACTGATTTTTAACAGTTGACTTAAGTCATTTCTATGGGTGGAAACACCTATTCATCAAGATAAAACAGCATGTCTAGGAATGTTGGTTTTATTGCCTAATGCACAAACAAGCTGGAATACTTAAAAGTATGTTAGTAATGTCAAATTTTTAAACTTTAATAATTTTTTTATTTTATGTGCATTGGTGTTTTGCCATGGGTGTCAGATCCCCTGGAACTGGAGTTACAAACAGTTGTGAGCTGCCATGTAGGTGCTGGGAATTGAACCCTGGTCCTCTGGAAGAGCAATCAGTGCTCTTAACCACTGAGCCATCCCTCCGGCCCTAGAATAGACAGATTTTTTACATATGAGAGCTCTGTCTACAGTTATGTCTGTATGCCAGAAGAGAGATCAGATCCCATTATAGAGAGTTGTGAGCTACTATGTGGTTGCTGGGGCTTGAACTCAGGACCTCTGGAAGAGCAGCTAGAGCTCTTAACCACTGAGCCATCTCTCTAGTCCTTAATAATTTTTTGTGATAAATCTAATGGAAACTTTGGACAACCTGGATTATCCAACCTCATTTGTCTAACTGTGTAATTATAATTACTTGGTACAAAACTATTCCAAAGCCTCATAGCATGTGCTTTACTACAAAGCTGGAGAAATATATTCCTATATTCACCACACCAAAACTTCATATAAAATATGGGTAGTATGCTCAAGACTGGAACATTCACAGGAATTAAGGATGTCAAGAATCTATCTGAAAAAAAGGCAATGCCTGCACAGAGGTCCTTAAAGGAGAATATATGTCCTTAGTGGTGGGGATCATGAAAGATGGACTTACACCAGAATTCATGGGAAGAGAAAAGCTTCCAGCCCTGCCCCAGCCTCCATTAGAAATCAGGAACTCACCAAGGCCAGCTGGCCTGGGTCTGAAAAAGCCTGGGTCAAAACCCGTCTCGCTGAACATAGCAGACAAGGAGGACTACTGAGACCTCAAGAACAATGGCAACGGGTTTTTGATTCTACTGGACCTATTGGTTTCGTGGGAGCCTAGGCAGTTTCGTGGATGCTCACCTTACTAGACCTGGATGGAGGTGGGTGGTCCTTGGACTTCCCACAGGGCAGAGAACCCTGATTGCTTTTAGGGCTGACGAGGGAGGGGGACTTGACTGGGGGAGGGGAAGGGAAAGGGGAGGCGGCGGTGGGGAAGAGACAGAAATCTTTAATAAATAAAAAAAAAAAGAAATCAGCAGATGAGAAAGAAAAAAATGAACCTCTCTGCGGGGAAGGGGGGGCTCTCTCTACTCTTGCTGACCTCATACTCTTCAGTGTTTATTTCTTGAGATATCATTTTGCCTCTTTAGCAATTTGCAAGTACACGCAATGTTCAACCTTTTATACTCTACAAGCTCCCAGACACATCTGCCTTGACCTAGGGTGGTTTTAACACACCATTAAATGAAAACTTTGCTGCATGTGATTACAATGCTGCCTCCCTTATTGCCTCTTCTGAGAAGGACACTGTGTTCCAGGGTAGCTCCTCTGATGAATTTTAAACTCATGTGGCCTTCATTTGTACATGGTAGTGAGGTTTCTGTCACAGAAACTTCTACCACTGTAATAGAAGCCCAAGGACCTAGTCTGGAGCTTCTGTATAGAAATCTTTCAGTGTGCCTTGCTGGCAGATAGGTAGAGAAAGGTTGCCACTGTTAAGCTTCTAAACTTCACTGTGTGGACAGGCATTCACAATGGACTCAGATCCAATGAACTCAGCCTCTATTTCTAAGCAATATTGATTTTCCTTCTGAGAATTTTTTTTTTTGTGAACCACATTCTCTTCTGCTTTCACAGATGAAGGAACCTAATACAATGCAAAATACTATGTCCTGATTTCAAACCTCACCTCCTATTATCCTAGGGTCTCCAAATCTAAATTATACCTCCCAGTCATGTGAACTGTGATCTGATTTTTCTAAGTTATCTTTCATATAAATGTATTTAAGGTAAGTAACTCTGAATGCTTAGCTTAATCCAGTGGGAAGTGTGGCTGGGTGATCAACTGCTACCTATCTATCCTAGGTTGGCAGGCTGATTGTCTTTCTATGCCTGCTTCAAAAGACACATCATTCTTCACTTAATAAGGAAGCTTCCTATCAGGAAAAAAAATCTTTATTTATTTCCAGTGTGCCAGGAGGTGACTACAAAAACCTCAATGTCTCAACAACAAAGGATTGAAGGGGCTGGGGGCGGGGCTCAATCAGTAAAACGTCATTGTGAGAGCATAAGGAGCTGACTTTGGATAACCAACGCCCAAATAAAAAGACAGGTACAGTGGTATGTGCCTGAGGAAGAAGTGACAGGAAATTCCTAAAGCTATAATGACCAGCCAGTCTAGCTCAACTCGTCGGCTCCAGGGTCAGTGACAGATCCTGTCTCCAAATATAGGGTGGAGAGTGACTGAAACCCCAACACTGACCATACATGTGCATGAGTGTACACGCGCACGCACTCTCACACAGATGTATAAACATACAAAAGAAAAATGACCTAGCTTCAAATTTAATCATATACCCATCCAACTAACCAAGAAACAAAGTAGGAACTTGCATTTGTCCCTCAAACCAAGTAGTTAAAGTTAACATTTCAGGAGAAAGTGGGTGTCATATGGAGGCGACTTTCTTCTGTGCGCTTTGCTGGACTGCTCTAACAGCACAAACACTGAACACCACCCAGTTGGAAAACAAAGCCCAGCTTTTCCCTACTGTTTACGGCTCGGTGCAGCACATCGGTGCCATAGCAATAAATGCTGGCTTCCAAAGAAAAGGACATACTGCACTCCTGAGGACATTCAACAAACAGGGAAGGACGCCTCAGCTGATGAATAGGACACTTGTGTCACAGACATGCTAATACACCCGGAAGGGTCATCAGACATTTGAGAACACACACCTAAATACCCTCAGGGAGACGGAGCTTATGAGTCATAGCTGAAAAGCAGTCTATCAAATATCATAGAAAAATCAGCAAGGGTTATTTATTTTAGGCTTAAAAATAGAACATGAACACAATGATTCAATGTTACTAGCAATTTCTCTAGAATGCCACATTTGGTAAAAAATTAGAAGCTCTTTTGGGTAACTGATGTGCAACTAACACCATTTTAGTTTATGTCTGCTGTCGGGAGGGTTGGATATAGTATCATTAAATGAAAGTGTCTCTGCTATTCTTTCACCAAAGTCATCCTATGACCACTCTTGTTGTGCACGTCGCACGCAGCATGTCATGCTCTGTCTCTCAGATGGGAAGAAAGTTCGTGACCAGTGGCCATGGAACATCTTTTTAATTTTTCCAGCTGGGGAAAAGTGGTAGGCAGTCATTTAGTGGTCATTAAGAATACAAAATGTTCCCCTGGCTTCGCCCAGTGTTTGGCTGTGGGTCTCTGCATCTGCTCCCATCAGCTGCTGGATGAAACCTCTCTGACAACTGGGCTAGGCACCAATCTATGAGTATAGCAGAATATCATTAGGAATCATTTTATTGACTTTTTTGCCAGTCATACTTGGTGCTACGAAGCCAGGGGAACCCCACAAAAGATGGGGAAGAAGGAGTCTAGGAATCAGAGAGGTTGAGGACATCCGAAGAACATGGCCCACAGAATCAACTAAGAAGAGCTCAGAGGGGCTCACAGAGACTGAAGGGATAATCATGGACCCTGAATGGGTCTGAGCTAGGTCCTCTGCATATATCTTATGGTTGTGTAGTTTGGTGTATTTGTGGGAATCCTAACTGTAGGAGTGGGGGATTCTGACTCTCTTGAATGTTCTTGGGTCCCTTCCCTCCTACTGGGTTGCCTCATGCAGCCTTGATATGAAGGTCTGTGCCTAGTCTTATCGTAATTTGTAATGGCATATTTGGCTGATATCTCTGGGAGGCCTGCTCCCACCCCCTTTTTGGATGGGAAGTGGAGGAGGAGCGGATCTGGGAGGGAGGGAGGTGGGGGAGGAGGGACCGCGAACAGTGGAGGAAGGGGAAACCGTGGTTGGAAGGCAATGTACATAAAGAATAAAAATTAAACATTAAAAAACAGAAGAATACCGAAAGTCTGGTTTCACCCTCAGCCCAATCCTTTGGCTCCCATTCTTCAGTGATTTAAGAAAGCAGTCCATTTCGATCCCTCGCCTCTTCCCCCAACTCCCAATTTCCACTTCTGGCATTTAAAAAGGCCTGGAGTATATGAGGGCTACTGGGCAGCTGACTGGTGAAAAGAACTGTAACTGCAGGATAAAACAAAATGATCTTAACTCTCTCGAAATCCTCATCCTGGCCCTTGACTTGAAAGCAAAAGGGTAAAAGGAATTGAACTACTGTTTTAACAGATAAGAATGTTCAATGCTGAATGTGCACATTGTCCTACCTTAAAATGTCTTCTGACGTGTGCATGGACACTAAAAATGAGCCCAAATGCAAACAGCCGAACCTTCATTTTGCTCAAATGAAGCCCATTTAAGAGCAACATTGATTTTCCTTCTGTGAGAGCTTCTTTCTTTTCTATGGAACTACTTATTCTCTGCTTCTATAGACCAATGAACTTAACACAATGCACACTGTTATTTCTTGATTTGAAAAAATCATGTAACAAGTATAAACAATTGTTATAACAATTGAGGCATTATTTATTTGTATCATTTCTTATTTTATCAATTATTACTATTATTAACTAACAACTTAGGTATCGTTTTTAGGTATGCCATAAATACCAGCTATTAAAGCCGACTGTTCTGAGCGTTAATTAGTGATTACGTCTCGCAGCTGATGCGGAGTCAAATCCATTAGGACAACTGGTACAGCTGACTGTTTGGCAGATAATCACAATCTCAGGCATGTGGCAACCATGTTTGTAAAACTGTCGCTGAGGGTTACAGAGAAATCATCAAAGAGCTTTTAAACACTTAGAAACGAAGCAAGAGCTGCACATCAATAAATTAAAGTGAACTCCACTGCTTTAAAACACTGAAAAGGCCATTTCTTCAAAAAGTGTTTCTGTTGTCAAAGTATCAACAGGCAATCCCAGGTTTCAAAAAATAAAAAATAAAAAAAAAGTATAAAAGACTACCATTAGTAGTAACTTTGACCCTTAACCTCCAAGTTGGGAGACCGGACCAAGTTTTTGGTTTCTGCCCATCTATCTTACTTCATCCGCTCCAAGAAAGGGAACTGTTATTTGGGCAGAGGGAAAGAGAGCAAGAGCCACATTCTTGGGTTGGGGAGTGATCCAGCCAGCAGGCTAACTTCACAGAACTGGACTTTCATCCTCCAGCGCCTATTTCACAGGCCTCTTCTTTAGAGCCAAAAGGCTCCCCAATGGCAGACCATAAAACATGAGGAAAACCCTCGCTCACTCTTGCTCCTTATCTAGGTGGATAGGAAACTTTTCCAGTTAAGAAAAATGAATACCATATTTTCCATAACAAAGAGACCTATAACTGTTTCTTTAGAAAAATTAAGAATATTGTTCAGAAGAAAGAAAGATGTGTCAGGTCCTTCATGGATACTTTAAGTTATACATAACCCTTCTTCCCTCGCCCTATTCAATTCGCCTTTCACAAACACCTGAAGTTAGACTTCAAGCATTGTAGAGCTGAAGAGCGCCCTTATAAATGACCCAAAATTCCTAATACTGCCCCCACAAAACAAAGAAAATCAAACTTCCTTCCTCACACCATCTCTTAGTTTCATAAGATAACCTGAAAATGTACAACAAAGTTTTAAAAAGTCAAATGTCTAAACTTACTTGAGGAAGAAAACTTTCATCTTTGAAACAGCATGAGAACAAAATAGCTATCAGCTAGGATTTACTTACCGTTTACACAACACTCAAATCATTCAGTCCAAAATTATCTTTAGACAAATGACAGATTCATTGCCATAAACAACTGTCCTTCAGCTAAGAGAAAGAACAGGGAGTTTTTACCTGAGTGTCTTTGAGAAGCCATGGCTCAGAGGCCAAGTTCAGGAGCAGCACCTAGACCGGTCTTCTCTCAACCCCAGATGATAACGCTGTGCCTCATTTGTGAACATACATTTAAGGGGAGGCAGCTCACAAAAATAACCAAGAGCAGATGTCCCACCCCTCCCCTGAGATCACAACCTTAATCCCACTAGAAAATTCTTAACCATTTTAGGTGATCCAAGGGAGAAGAATAGGACCCAGTAAAAATACCACACGCTACATATAAATACCTGTGGGGCTACTCAGCATCCAAATTAGCTTCAGAGCCAGAGAGGCCACATAGAAAGTCATCCCTGTACCGGAATAAAATTTGGACTCAGCTCTGACATAGCTTAATGCTGAGCCAACCTTATTAATTCACTTTATATGCCACAGGAGCTTGCCTTTGGTCCTATAAATCATGCATTTCTGTCCTGCTAATGATGAAAGTAACTATAGGAGATGGACTTAGGCTACCGGTGTAATTTAAAGGAAGTTAGACACTACAATGAGAGAGATTTAGAGCTTAAGGACATTTAATGTCTTCCTGGCTATGTACCAGCAAACAGCGGATCACTGGAATGGGGAGCGATTGTGGCTACTCTAACCACAGCACCAGAGAGAATGGTATAGGTCCCACACGTGCACAGCCTTGCTACATCTACAGTGTAAGATGGTCTGTCTTACACTTTTTGCTTCCAGAGACAATGATAACACATGAATAGACATCAACTGTCAGGCATTATAGTAGCAGCTCCACGGACCATCATTGGCTGGATACTTGGCGATTGTGAACTGGTTCTAAGAAAAGCCTCAAAGTCTGTCTAGGACCTTTCCTTTGCCCTGGCTCCCACTTTACTGGCTTCTTTGTCGTCCCCTGCATCCTCTCAGCACAAAGTCTCTCCCAGATGTTTCTTTTCCCATCTCAAGTCTTCACTCAAGCCACTCAGAGACTGAAGTCACTGACCACCAGCACAGTTCCAACCTGGCCCATCTTGCTCCCATCCTCTCCTGCTACTCTTGCCCAATTTCCCCAATCTGATGCTCCTTCAGCTCTAAAGCCCTGCTACCAGCAGCCATCAAAGTAACTTGTCTGCTTTCGTTTTGTTTCTCACTCTTCCCTCTGTTCTATGTTGGTGACGTGATCTAGAATACAACCCAGCTCCTGGGAAGTGTTCAAAAGCTATGCCTTGAGCCGGGCGATGGTGGTGCACGCCTTTAATCCCAGCACTCGGGAGGCAGAGGCAGGCGGATCTCTGTGAGTTCAAGACCAGCCTGGTCTAGAAGAGCTAGTTCCAGGACAGGAACCAAAGCCACAGAGAAACCCTGTCTCAAAAAACAAAAAACAAACAAACAAACAAAAACAAAAAAAAGCTATGCGTTGGAATATATTAAGACAAGCCACCCGTGTCAATTATTCCTCCAAAACACAGTCCCATCTAGAATCTAAAAGGTGGCTTTGTTGCTGAGTGGTGGCGGTGCATGCCTTTAGTCCCAGCACTCACTTGGGAGGCAGAAGCAGGCAGATCTCTGAGTTTGAGACCAGCCTGGTCTATACAGTGAGTTACAGGGCAGCCAGGGCTCCACAGAGAACCCCTGTTTCAAAAAGAGTGGCTTTGGCTTTGCTATGAACTGTTAAGAGAGGTAGCAGAATTTCACTCTGGGACTGAGCCTAGGCAAGCTAAACTCAACAAGCACTAGTGTGTCTGATCACGCATGCTCCAGGCTGGGGGCTAGAGCAGTGCTTGCTTTGCTTGTCCTCACGCTCCTGCAGCATAGGGCATGCAAATATGATGTGGACAGATGGGTAAATGAGTTTCCCAGTTTTTTGAACTTGAAGCTTTCAGGGAAAAGTTACTTTCAAAGATAACTAAAATTTCTGCCTACTCTTGGTTATTTAGAGACTGGCATAAGAATAAAAAATTCAGGATGTTTATTTAAAAAAAATAAGCCTAAGAGAATGTGTACAAGGCACTGTGCTCTCTTCCACACCCTCCTAGACATTTCCTTGTTCAGGATGATTAAATTATAACAGACTGACCAGTTACAACAATACCACACCCCTAAAATCAACGTACATTCTCTACTTAGAGGAAATGCTCTTACTTTATTAGATGACTAACCTTTACAAGTCCTAAACTTATATTTTAATGAGGCATTCCTTTCAGTAGGGTCAGTGTATTTTTAAATGACCCTCTTAACAGTGCTGTGAACAACAAACTTTGTGTATCTATCTAATGCTGCCTCAGAAGACACCACTTCTAGTTTCAAGCTTGACACTGGGACATAGATTTTATAGTGACTTGGCAGCTCATTTAGGTGTTGGTTCATTTTGAAAGGCAAATAGAAATTATGGACATATGGCTTCATGAAGTTGGCAAATGTACTTGGGTCTATTTTGCCTCAAATATAAGAGAATACACAAAGACAAGAAAACTACTTTGTGATCACTAGTTAGTCAATAATGACAAGTCTGTGTGATCTGGGTGCTCAACCTACTACTGTACTTACTCCACTTGCACCACACATCAAGCATGTAACTCAGCTTTCATAAGGCACTTTGTAAGACATGACTAGGGTCTGTTTGGACACCAGCCTCCAGTGTTAATGTCAACTCTCACAAAATTAGACGTTTTACCAAACTAAAAGCATGATGGGCTATTTATTGTCAATGCTCCTGGTTAACTTACAGAACTTGATGGTAAGACCCTACTGTAGAAGATGCCGCATACCTGAGTCAGGACATGGAGAAATCAAACTAGTACTTACCCGGAAGTTCTGTCCCTACTGGCTAGCTTTAGCAATGCTGGGAGAGTACCATAAACACCACCAGAAGAGGAAAGCAGTCATCAGGCTTACCCAGCTATGAACTCTGCAAGCTACAGTGACAACTGGCCTGGTAATTAGCCCCACTGGGGCAACAGTGGTATGATGCTATAGGAGAACCCAACCACTTTAGGATTGTATTTAAGTCCCACTGCACATGATGAAACCCACATCTGGCACCATTATTGGGGCTAAGAACCTGTGGTTAGACAGGTCACAGACCATAGGAAAGAGCATACTTTATTGCTCTGCTATACGGTACAGTATTAAACTGACCTCTGATGGCTTATTATTACACCTGCGAATGAGTCCACTTTTGTACCCTCATCAGAGAAACTTCTTTTTGCAGCAGATGATGATTATCACAGAAACCCTGCAACTGGTCAAAGTATGGAGACTAAAACTGAACAATGATCAGCCCTAAACGAGACATCTCACACCGCATCCCTGTTTCCCAAGGTTCATAGATCATTGTGGAAGATGGAGCAGAAAGATTCTAAGAGCCAGGGGCCATGGATGACCACCAGGAAACAGTGTTTTCTCGGTGCAGTAGGGCATTTTCACACATGAATTCACAGCAGTCAAGACAGTATGCACAAACCCTTCGCAGGCTCTAGCCAGACAAATCCTAGCATAGAGAGGGAAGGGTGGACACCAAATCCAACCACTAACTTAAGAGCTATTGGCAACTGATAGCTGCTGGGAGAGGAAGAGTCAGTTTTCCTTGAGGATGTGGGCCCTGGAAGGTTGACCACGCTTCAGTGGAAGGTCACGCAACTAAGCAACACAAACTGTATTTAATGGGTTTAAGAAACAGACAACCAAGAGTAAAGGGGGTTGGATTTGGGAGGAGTTCAGAGAGAGAGGTAAATATAATCAAGACACATTATATAAAATTCTCAAAGAATTAAAAATGAAGATAAAAAAGAAATAAAAACATTTTACATGAGAAAAAAAAGAATTTCTCAGTAAGAACAGTTAATAAATTGTCCCATCTTGGCTCAACTGTTCAGACACTTCAGTGGTTACTTAGCTGACACCCAAACAGTCACTAACTTCACTGGTATTTGTACTGATCTTGTTATACATTAACTGCATAATATTTAACAATCTCTTCAATAATCACTGTACTGTTTTCAAAGCTGTATTGTTTGCACTGTTGGGGAAGCTGGCTGGCAGAGAGTGAACAATTCTCTTTAGCACCTATCCAAGGCTAGCCAGATTAGGGTGACTTTTTAGTTTAGTGCTTGGCATCAAATCCCTTCAGTCCCCCCTAGAGGGTAATCCTCTCAAGACCACTGACATCAGAGTTTATTACTCATCCTTGTCTTCCAACAACCCATGGGTGCATTCTATCTCCTCACTGGGATCTGTCCATCATTCTGCTGCCCCATTTCTCTTACATGGCCAACAGCTGGATCACTGTCCTACTGCTATGTACTACAAAGTGATTTGCTAGACAGAAAAACTGTTACCTGGATCAATATACAAATTATTTATATGCAAGGCAGAGCATGGTGTTACAGGAAAGATATGGTGTTAACACTATTTATCATTGACAGGAATCTTATCAAGATGGGGCCAGAAACCACTTGGTAAACATCACGGCATCTATGCCATGACTGATTCCTGAATAGTGAGGAATGTCCTGTTCAGAGAATGGGAAGGGGTCAGTCAAGACAAAGGCAGAATGTTGGTCAAGTCGTGAGAGGAATGAGGCATGCTCCAGAAGCAGGATAAAGTCTGGCTGAGAGAAGGCTGTTCGGAGCAGAGTGGCGAAGAAGTGATGCAACCAAAGCGAGAAGCAGGAAAATCAGAACACAATTGGTGCAAAGGAAGGGCAAGATCTGAGTGATGTGAGCAGTCCTAAGGGGAGATCTCAAAGGAAGAATCTAAAGGCTGGGAAGTGGCCTTGAAGGGCACGACATTTGACCAGGTAACATACATGGCAGGGCTAAATGAATATGAATACTAGCAACGGGGACAGAAAGACAAGATTAGGTAGAAGGGATTTAGAGGGCAGGAGAGAGGAGGTATTAGCTGCAGAGGAAGGGATGGAGTCAAAAGCTGACTGCCACTGAAATTCTGGGTGAGCAGGAAAATAGGGGAGACTGTGTGAGGTGGAGCCATTGTGAAAGAGTGGCACTTCATGCAGCCCTTTACAGTTGAGGTTCTTCTGAGATGGCAAGAGCAAACAGATTTTAATGGTACCTAGCATTTCAAGTCAAGAAAGACCAAATATAAGAATTCTCATACTGCAATAGAATCATAGACTCTACCTCTGAACTACCACTGGGAGGATCACACTTCAAAGTTCAAATGGGTGAAACCCAAGAGTCACACAGCAAATTCGGTGACCCACTTGGCCAATGCATCTCAAGAGCTCCTCTTTCACAGCATGACTTGTGGTCGGTCGGTCTCCTATCTTACTCCATTTTCTTTTAACTCAAGAAATTTTCCAAATTACTGAAAACTCATTAAAACAATTAAAACCACTAGACATGGCCAAAAGCAAGAACGTGATCACAACCTGGAATGGAGTCTTGGTGGTTTCATCTTGAACTTTCATATATTATTTTATTCTTTCCTACTACCAATAAATTAATCCATCCTAAGTTTCTCCCAGAATAATTTTGTCAGGCTACAAGTCCCTCCACCATTTTTCCTGAGTGAGTCTAAACACAAGATTAAAGCATCTCGTCATGTACTATGATATGATAGGATTCAATGATGAACCGTCCAGAGTATTTTTTGCCCTGTGTACTCATGCCAGAAATAAGTCCAGCAGCTTCAGCCATCTCGGGTTCCTGGCAATCTTTAAGGCTGAAGGAACCTTTGCCAAATGACATGTCCAATTTTGCAATGCCACTTCTTAAATGTCACAATTCCCAGCATACCCATGAAAGAGCAAAATGAAGGAACACTCCAGGATCACACAAGTGCTGCTTCATAACATAAGAGCCAAATGAAAACCCAGAATTCTGCTTGCCCATAGGGCCTCTGAGTCTCAGAGAAAAGACAAGAGTGTCTATGGGAAGGGGAAGACCCATGACAAATGCCATAAGATACACAAAAAGACTATAAATACCAAGGCAACTTGAAAAGTCTATTGAAGATAATTTATCTTGCAGTTCACCATGGCCTAGGGTTTCTTTATAATACTCACTCAGGGATTACAAATGAAAATGTATGCCATGCTCTTTGTTATCTGACTTTTAGAAATGTCATATCATTATTAGTAATAGTTTGTAAAGTTTCTTGTCCCCAAAGTCTGTCCTTTTCCATGTTTTTAAAGACCCTCACCAAGATACAGAAACCATCAGAACCATGTCCAATGGATTTTTTGTGACTCTCACCAGAAGTCACCATTAGAAGAACACTGAACATATGACTATCAAAGGAAGACCCTATGATAATGATATCAGACTTTACAACAAACAAAAACTAGCTAAGAATTTAGATGAGAAATAAAGAGAAAAGTGGAACAAAGAAATAAGAATCCATAAAAGTTTTAGAAGAAAATATATAAATATAGATCAAGGGAAATAAATGTCTTTATGAATCTGAGACGCTACTGGTAGGGATAAATCTTTGTCATATTTTAGGTGTTAAAATTCTCTCCTAGTCTATTTCTACCAGCCACTTGTGATGTATCTGTTTTATTTCCATGTTACCATGTGCCATGATTCAAAACACCCTTTCAATCATCCCAAGCCCTGGCAATCACTGAGTCCACCTGCTACAGGCCTTCCACGCTCCTGAGATGTGAGAGGGCTAAGCGTCCTGTGGCCTTAGTCTACCGTTCACCCAGCTGA
Source organism: Alexandromys fortis (assembly GCF_014885135.2). Classification (NCBI taxonomy): domain Eukaryota; kingdom Metazoa; phylum Chordata; class Mammalia; order Rodentia; family Cricetidae; genus Alexandromys; species Alexandromys fortis. The sequence goes on from NW_026067990.1 coordinate 7,161,441, forward strand.
CGAATATCCTAAACGGCAAGAAGAACAGCCAATTAAAGCACCCATGCCTTTAGCCTTTCCCTGGTAGTGGGGCTGGCATCAGGGCCTTGGACATGCTGGGGACGCACTCTGCCACTGAGTTACAACCCTAGCCCTCACACCTTTATCCTTAGTGCTGACAACTATGACTGACTACTTTGATTACAAAGAGCCCACAGTTCTTCGTGAGTGCAAAGTATTTAGCCTAGTGACATATAATCCATCTTCCTTTTATTAAAAGACTATGGTGAGTATTTTACAATAATCTGCATTCCTCTGTTCAAACTGTAAGCAAAGCATACCTGTTGAACTGGATGTTGACATTGAAGAAACTCATGCGTGGTTAAGTAGGTTTGGTCAAAAGAGAATCTGAATTTAATGTGGTGGAGTGTGAAGATGACAGGAAGAGAGGCCAAAAAGTCACCCGGGAAGACCCTCTTTTGTTAAGTGCTAGAGTTAACTACTTTGATAATGGAGCCACTCTGGGTTTGTGGCAAACTGAAGAATTGCAGAGGGCTAAAGCTCACTTGGCTTCTGCCTTGTTTGCCCTACAAGTGTCTCAATCTAGACTCCACCCAAGAGAGTGGCAGCCCACAGTGACTCATGTTGAGAGCAAACAAGAACAACTCTCTATGGGAAGAGCTTCAGTGCCAGCCAGGCACTATTTGTGACAACTGATCTACTGATCTTGGTGTGTGGTCTACCAACAGATTATTGCCCCAATGGGTAGCTTGTCTTCCCTGACAGCCAGTCTATATATGATGAGAACAGAAATTTTGGAAGGACTGTTCCTCGTACCCAGTCAAGATGATTCCAACTAGAGGTCTTACTCATTACAACACAAAGCCTAAGAATTAAGTTTGTAGCAAGTGATGATCATGGTCCCTTATCTTTGCTAATTATCAATAGAGACTAATTTGGGTCACTAATCCTGAGCGGGGAATGAAACATGATGGATTCTCTCATGCAACAGCAAGAGACTAGTTGACAAGACCATAAACTCTAGTTAACTCCAAATTTGTAGTCGACACTAAGTTACAAGATAGAAAGACTAGGCTGAAGGGGGAACAAGAGGAAGCAGACACTTAAGGACAAGAGTAGTTTCAAATCTCCCAGAGTCAAGCACTGTGTTCTCTATGGCAGTTAGCAAGTACATTGAAGAGAAGGATGAGAACACAAGAGTCAGCACACGGGCCTCACAGAAAGGAGGGCAGCAGAGCTGAAGATAGAACTCAGTAGAACACAGGCCTACACACAGGCAAGGCCCTGGGTATAGTCCATTAGGACATCCCAAAAAGGATCTTAACTAGGTCTACCGTAGCAGAAGCTAGTAAAGGACATATGCTTGGGAAGACTGACACGTTAACCTCAATTCCAGCCCATCTGGTTTCCTAAACTTTTGTTTTACATATGCGAATACTTTTTCTGTATGGATGTTATGTCTATCATGTGCTAGTCTGGTACCTGTGGAGGTCAGAACATGCCATCAGAACATAGTTCTGATGTTACAGACAGTTGAGAACCACCATGCAGATGCTTGGAATGAGCCCCAGGTCTTCTGCAAAAACAGAGAACTCTCTCAACTCAAGGATTACCTTGCCAGACCCATTTCATCTTTACTTTCAAGCAGTGTAACAATGAAAAAGAACAAATATGTGAAATGTGTACCTAATGTTCAAAAACCTGGGTTGCTTAACGTATGAAAAATGAGAGAGTAATTAACAGTAATTAGTCTACCGCATTCATGAACTTCAAATAGTTGTGTGGACTGCACAGAACTTCTCAAATTTCTCCATTCAGGGCTAGTTTTACATGAGATTGGTTCAACAATTAACATTATCTTGAAGATAAATAATTGTGGTTGTCTCCAAATTTAGTATGTGTATACTGATTTTATGAAGTTCAGGTGAGCATAGCACAGTGGCTCACAGAATGGACTCTGGAGCCACAATGTCTGGAGAAGAGTTCTACCTTTATCACTTTCTGGTTGTATGACATGGGAAAATTTTTACCTAATTTCTCTGTAATTCAACTTGCTTGTCTACAAAATGGAAATAATAATACTGTCTATGTGATGCCATTCTGATAGTCTGGTACCTATGTGATATGATTATGAAAAATAGAGTATGTTTGTAACTCAGGAGAGTGACTGACACACAGCAATCATGATATATTATTTATTTAATGACACTGCAAAAATGTAGCTGTCCCCAAACATCAGCTTCCTGCAGTAGAATTTATTAAGTTCACCAGTTCACAGGAGGTATGTGGAAAGGAGATAAGAGCTCAGGATCTTGGCCAAGAGCCCAGTTTGAAAGACCATGGGCCTGTGAATAACTGGAGAACTTGGAGCAAAGTTGAAAGTCCTCAGGACTGAGAGGAATGGAGGCTGGAACAGAACAGCCCAAAGGAGAGGGCTGAATGCCCAAACATGAGTAAGAATGGTTTCTGAACAAATGAGAGAACACGGGAGAACAAAGTTCCTTGAATTCTCAAGGGAATGGCTAGGTAGATCAAGGGCACCTGCCTGATCTAGGCGTGAGTAAGGGTTTTTCCCGTATTCTTCCCACAAAAAAAAAAAAAAAAAAAGAACCCAGTTAACAAAGTGGGTGAGGGAGCCTTTCCAAACACAACTTCTGATTATGAACGAATAAGGCAGGCTAACTTTGGGTCACATGCATCTCAGAACTTATGTTCATTTCTCAGGACCAACAACAAAAAGAGGCTACTCCATAGCCAGGAACCATCTCCAGTCTGCAAAACTACAATTGCATTCTGTAAGCTGATTTTCAATGCATGCCAGGGATATAGACATGAAAGACCTATTTTATTAAACCAAGTATAGGACAGGCTCTGAGGATCAGGTGAAAGAGTTGCCTTGGATCACAGCTTGGGAAAGGCCTAAGGTCTCAAGTGTTAGAAATATTTGCCTTATACATGATCAAAAATTCATTGAAGTCAATCCCGTGTATCTATGCCAAGATGAATTTTTGGTTCAAAGGCAAGAAGAATTTTCTAACCAATCTGTGGACAGGACAGATGAAATGGTAGCAATTGGCCTTCTAGACAGCAATCCACAATGAGCCAGTACTTAGAAAAGAAGGTGACTATGCGGAAAAAAAAAGCTGTATTCTCAGGCCTACAGAGATCACTCAAGACTCCTAAAGCTACCCCTTCCCTTCCTTAAACCTCATGACTCAGCTCATCCCAAGAGAACACAAGGAAAAGGACAGGAACAATGCACAGTCCCTGAGAAGTAGTACGATGGAGCAGGGGACAGCTGTGGGGTCAGCTTGGAGGAGAGGGCAGACTGCTCTCAGTGTCTTCCCTAGGCTCCTCTCCAAACTCCCATAGCCGCTCTAGAGGCAGAGCTAGGAAAGACCCACAGTCATAATGTCTCAACCCTTAATTCCCATTAAGAATGCCTTACCTAATTTCCCTACACTTCCACCAATCAGGGATTCATTTGAGTTAATAGTATTCCTCTATAAAATAAAAAAAAAATCATTGGTGAATGGTAGTAAAGGTAGTTAAAAGACATCAAGTCCTCTGGAGTTATCAGTAATAGTACATAAAAATATTTCAGAATGATAATATTTCTTGCGTGGAAACTCAAGAAGCTGGGCATGATTTTATAGATCACAGTAATTGCTAAAGCTTCCAAGTTCCAGACTTCATCAAGTTGGTCTTTATCTATTCAAATACACTATAAAAAGAACACAGGCTAAGAAACCGCCCTGTTAGTGTACTCAATTCAACAGGTCTGCAGCATATTTACACAGTTACACAGCCATCCACACTAACTTGGGAGTGTGTTCACCACTCCCAAAGCAGTCTGGCCTTCTAAGCAGTCCCTCTTCTTTCTCCCCACCACCAGCACCCTCCCCACCCTAGGCCAGCCCCTCACAAGGACAAGCCTACTTCCTGCCTCTATAGAGTTGCCTATTTCAGACATTTTATATAAATGGAATCATATAATATGTAGTGTCCTGGCTAGTTTTATGTCAACTTGCCACAAGCTAAAGACATCTGAGAGGAGGAAACCTCAATTGAGAAAATGCCTCCATAATATCTGACTAGGGCATTTTCTTAAATAATGTTTGATGGGGAAGGGCCCAGCCCACTGTGGGTGGTACCATTCCTGGGCTGGTGGTCCTGGGTTCTGTAAGAGAGCAGGCTAAGCAAGCCAGTAAGCAGCACCCCTCCATGGCCTCTGCATCAGTTTCTGCCTCAAAGATCCAGTCCTGCTTGAGTTCCTGTCTCACTACCTTTGATGATGAACCATGAGCTAAATAAACCCTTTCCTCCACAATTTGCTTTTGGTCATGGTGTTTCATCACAACCATATTGACTCTAAGACAAGTGGTATTCTGTGTCTGGTATCGGTCACTGGTTTTCTTCCGTTAGGTATTTTCAAGGATGTTTAACATCAACTACTACTTTGTTCCCCAGCTGAACGCTACTCCAGTGTCCAGATGCACAAAGCACTGCTCATCCAGGTGTTAGAGGGCACGTGCGAGTCATCTCTACTTTTTGGCCAGTATAAGTAATGCTACTATGAGCATCTTTTTGCATGAGGGTTTTTTAATATGTGCTTTTAAGTTTTCATACTTTCATTTCTTTACTGGCTGGTGTGTGCACATGCAGAGATCGGAGGACAACTTGAGGGAACTGGTTCTCTCCATGAGTTCCAGGAATTGAACTCAGGTGGTCAGGCCAGGCAGCAAGCACCTTCACCTGCTAAGCCGTTTCACCAGCCCATTGTGTGTGTGTGTGTATTTGTTTGTTTAAGGCCAGCCTAGTCTACAGAGCGAGTTCTAGGACAAGCTCCAAAGCTACAGAGAAACCCTGTCTTGATACAAAACACAACAAAAACCAAATAAACGTAATTAAACAAAAAGAGGCCATGAATCTGAGGAGTTTGGGGTATCAACATGGGAGGGGCTGCAGCGAAGAGAGGGAGCTATTACATATTTTAATTTGTTTTTAAAAGACAAAAGGTAGCTTATTATATATTCTACTCTTTACCTTGCTGTTTCTACTTATTCTGTTGGAATTTATATTTGGAGAAATGTCCATGTCAATACATAATGAGCTTTCCCATTTTTCATATATATATAGTATATAGCCATGTGGAGATAGATAGATATAGATATGGATATGGAAATAGATATAGATGAGTCCATTGTTTATAGTTATGGATTTCTAGTGTTTTCTTTTCATTTTATTTATTTATTCATTTATTTATCTATATCAATCCCAGTTGCCCCTCCCTCCTCTCCTCCCACTCCTCCTACCTTCCACCCACCCCATTCCCCATGTGCTCCTTAGAGAGCATAAGGCCTCCCCTGGAGAGTCTGTCCCATCACCTCTTTGAGGCAGGACCAAGACCCCCCCACAGTGCCTAGGCTGAGCAAGGTATCTCTCCATAGGGAATGGGCTCCTCTAGTGCTTTCTTATGACAAACGGTGCTGTAAGAAAGCTAGGGTGTACCAACTAAAAATGTAGTGAGTCAAGAAGAACTGGCTGCACTTAATGGATGGGAGTTTTGATCACAAAGAAAGGAAGATATGAGCCAGGCAGTGGTGGCGCAAGCTTCTAAACCCAGCATTCAGGAGGCAGAGGCAGGTGGATCTCGTGAGTTTGAGGCTAGCCTGGTCTACAAAGTTCCAGGACAGCTAGGACTTCATAGAAAAACCCTGTTTCAAAAAACCAAAAGAAAAAAAAAGTAATAGAGAAAAAAACAAGATAAGCAAATGGAAATTTCAAATGGATCAAGTAGCTCCCAAAACCTAGTGACGTGGCAGATTATTTCTGTATATAGAGAGAAGATGCCATCTAGAAATCTTATGCCAACTATGCTAAGATCACCTTTAGCTAGTAAGCTATCCAGAGAGTAAGTAGCTTTTGGTCCCAAGTCTGCATTCTTTATAGTAAATCAAAGGCAATGAATTTAAAATATCCAACTTAATAAAACACATCACTAAGTATGTACACACCAAATATCCATGCAGAGCCACACCAGGAGGCATTAGTGGCAACTAAGAGCTACTTCTCAATTAAGAGGGTGCCTTGGTGTTCATTAAGTCTTTAGGCTGAAAACCTCTAAAGCACTTGGCTTCCAAATGTTCATGTTGTTTTCTTTATCTATTTTTTTAAAAAAAAAAAAAAGGAAAGGAGGCCTCCCAGCTGGGGATTAAAATGTGAGCAACCAGAGCTGGGCACAAGCCCTTCTGGGATGAGACTGGAGACAAGTCACTGATGCATACTACCAAGAAAGTGCACAACTCTGAGTCACAGGTCTGACCTTAACCTGCACGCTGGGAAAACAGAGTAGCAGCCCTGTTCATTATGTAAGTCTGTCATGGAATCTTCAACTACATCTACCTCAGAAACCTTTCAGTTCAGCCTGCAATTGTTTCTGCTTCAAAGCCCAAGAGTACCTTGACTCCTAGAGCCTCAACGTTCAATCCTTTCTGAAACAGGCACTGGCTTTTTAAAAGGTCACAGAAGAACTGAAAGAAGGATGAGAAGGTCCGTGACTATCTGTGACTGATTAACATTTCTACAGATGCACAAGGCAAGAAAATGCCACCAGCCCCTTCACTCCAATTTCACAGCAAACATTACAAAAAATTAACTGTGGGTGCAAGAGAAGGATTGATGTTTATAAATCAGCGGAACCAAAATTGGGATGTTTTTGATCAAACACCTCCTCCTCAAGGCTCAGGGATCTATAAGAGGCGGTAGAAAGGTTGTGAGTCCAAGATAGTGGGAGACTCTGAGGGAACTCTTTTAAAAGCACACACACTATTTTTTGCTAGACGCTGATGTGGAGTGTTGTAGCAAACCAGGACTATGAAAATACAGGAAAACCTAATTACTCTTATTTCCCTTCAAAGTAGCTCCCCATTTAATGCGACAAATACATATTTAAGCTTATATAAGTACATACTTACACTTATATAAATTACCATTTTGGATCAGGAACTGTACAGGGAAGACATGAATTCAGGCATGTAAAATAAGGTATTTAATTTCCAATCTCTCTGAACAAGTTCACAAATCATATAAGCAAGGGCTGAGGGCACACACCTATAAATCGAGCACTTGGGAGCCAGAGGCAGGACTGTTACCACAATTTCAAGGATAGCTTAGTATATAGAGCAAGAAACAGGCAAGCTCATACAACCTCCCAAGACTGTCTCAAAAACCAAACAAAAAAAAATCAGTTTAAATTTTAGTACAATTAGATTGAGATAACAAGATTGGACTTAAATTCATTTTAAGTTTTTATTTAACAAAATAAGAGCAATGAGCATTTTTTTTCTGGCTTTAGTGTGTTGTACCTAGAGGAGAGACTCCAGTCTTGAAATCAATTTCTCCACAAATGTGATGGTCAAACCACCAAGTTATTTACCAGAAAACTAATTTTCTTTCATAGATAGAATGCTGATATTGATGGCTGTCCTGCTTTCGCTGTATAATTATTTGAGCGAATGGTATGTGCTCAATATTGTGTATCTAATATCTACTCATAAGCTAACTAAGCTTTGTTCTAAGTAGATATTCTCATTTTGCACATGACTCACATGTATCACATGGCACAAACCCTTGAGGTAGATCATTATGAAAAGACCAAGATCTGAAGGAGTTTATGCTATCTCAGGATGCTGAACACAAGCTTCTCTTTGACCTCATTGGGGAAATGTTGGAGTATGATCCAGCCAAGAGGATTACCCTCAGGGAAGCCTTAAAGCGCCCTTTCTTTTACCCCCTTAAAAAAACACACAAAGTACCTAAAGTGCTCTGAAAGAGACCTTATAGACTACATCAGTCCAGTTTGAAAGACTAAGTTATTTTGTATAGCTTTGAACATTTAAGTTTTTTCATTGTTTATATGATTTATTAAATACATGGCCAAGCCAAATAACAAGCATCTTTCAGTAATTATAGAATGACTAATTTGGAACAAACTTTGTGCTTATGAATTTAAAAAAAGGGGGGACCAAGAATCTCTGTGGTAAGAATCCTCTCCCTCATGCTGGCCCGAACTTTCAAGTCCATTGGATTTAGAAAATAGTAATCTAGTTTTTTTTTTTTTTTTTTTTTAGTTTCAGACAGAGTTGAACTACTCCAATCCTCTTGTACTTAGCATCTGAGTCTTTGCAAAGACTCAAGTAGCTGGGAACAAGTGTATAGAGGCAAGCTCACACAATTTTGGTTCTTCGCTTTGATGTACAAATCAAAGCCCTCTCCTCTACATACTTGTATAGGGTATTTTTAGCTGCTCTAAGTAATTGACATGCTCCATCCTTCATTCTTTACAAAGAATATAACTTGGAAAGACTTCAACAAGTGAAGAAGTGTAACTAAAGTTAGTTGTAAGACTTTTATTTGGGGGAAGAGGCAATAAGAAAAGGAACACTTCTGTTCTCAGTTGTTTAAAAGGACTAGAGCTTTAGCAACGACTTGAAGAAGTGATTAATCCTTCTGTAACACAGCCAGGACGGGGTTTATTTTCCTACTGTTATGATGGTAACTTAGAACACACAGAACAACAATATCAAATATCAATTCCCTCCAGAGATGTAACGTTCTAAATGTAGTAATTAGTAATTTGTCAAGATTGTCATTAGGCACACAAACAGACACTCACTACCCAGCAATCTGAACTTCTGAGCCACCTTCTACGCTAAATCCTCCGATGCTAGCGAATGTAAACCAGGTCCTCTTTTAATGGAACAGCATTACAGGTGTTCAGATGGATGAACCAAGATATTAGATTAAGTACCTCACCTTTAGAGAAGTGGGTGAGGTCAAACTAAAAATAGAAGCCCAAGTATTGTCACCTGTTGTAAGCATAAATCCAGAACCCTTACCATCTTCCTACAAGCCCAAATCACATAGTGTAATCAAGTTTTAAATACTTTAAACATGTCTTATAGATCATATCATTAATCTTTTCAACTCCTTTACAGAAATATGGTATTGTACATATGAACTACAGAATAAGAAGTATTTCTATGCAAACTTTTATTGGTAAAAATAAATCTGATTTGAAAGCTTAATGTACATACATAAATTCTAATGAAATCTTTCATACATTTGACCTATTACAGAAACTAGATATAGGTTAAAACTCAACTCTTACACTATATATAGTAAATCAGTTTTATTATGGGCGATTATGAAGCCATCACAGGACAAGTCAGTCACATTCTGAGATCAAAGGGCGAGTCAGTGGTAGATGAATCAAACATGCTGCAACCTAATAGTCTCTCTCCAGACCCGAGTACACATAATCCCACCATGCCAATGAGTTTTTACAGGCAGCAAAGAGTCATGTGTCTGTTTGAAGCAGTTGGTCAAGTTTATATAGATCTTTATGTATAATTCTTTTAAATTCATGCTCTCCCGACACAACAGAAGCAAGCCTATTTTTCAACCCAAGCAAGAGCAGTCGAAACCAAAGAGGAAAGCAGAAGATTACCCCATACAGGAGGTGGGGAAACTACTTAGAAATGCTTTTAAGGGTCTTCCTGCCAGTTCCCTCAAGAGCGCTAGTGAAGACTTCCAGAAGGAAGCATGCCCAGTCAGCCCTATGGGCCAATTGGGGGATGGAATGAGGGACCCACACAGCTTTGGAAGAATAGAGGAAGAGCTCTCTACATAAACAGGAACAAAACGCCATGCATCGAAACCTTTCATGTCCATCCCGCACTCTCTGCTCAAACTGTAGCGAGTGTTGTTTTAATAATTTGCACTTAACACTCTGACTTTAAGAGCAGGGCTTGGGATTGAATCCAGCACACACCAATCTAGCTGCTCTCCTGCCTTCCAAATGCAACAGGGACAGTGGGAGGCGGGAAGGAGCAACATCTGATGACAGCAGCTCTTTTAAGGATGGTCCTACCTCTCTATAAGAAGTTTTCTAGCTTCTAACTGGAGAAAATGAACCTTGTAAGCGAATCCTGCCTCAGTGAGAAGTCAGCAGAGTTCCGGGCACAGAATGAGTTTCAGTTTTAAAATGAGCCAGTGGGGTTTTCATCAACTCTATGCCAGAATTCCAGAAAAACTATTCCTTTTAAAAGTAAAGTTGAGGAATTTATTTCATGGCATGCTATGCCAGTTTAGGCGCCTTAGTGCAGTGTTCAAAAAAATCTAGACTTTGCGTGTATAAAATATCTGAAGTTAACTGCTGAAGAAATCCACTAACTTTACATTAAACTATAGTCCCAAGGAAAACAGACTGGCCTATAGACATACACAGTATAAACAAGCAGAACACACCGTTGTTACTGGCAGACTACGGATGGAAAATATACAAAATGTTCGCAATCAAATGTTGGGAGAGGTTTATGGTTATATGGTTCTCGGGATGCACTTAGCAGAGTACTTGCCTCCCAGGCATAAGATCCAATGCCCAGCACAGCCTAAAAATGCAGGTGTTGGCACACACCTGTAAACCCAGCACTGGGCAGGGAAAGGCAGGAAGACCAGAAGTTCAAGGTCATCCTTGACTCTTAACTGCATAGTAAGGCGAAAGCAAGACTGAGCTATGAGACCTGGATGTGGGAGAAAGGCAAAAACTTGAAAGCAGGTCGGCACAAGCAGACGGTGGCTTCCAAACGGTATTTAAGACCATGGGCGAGTCATGCCGTGTGGAATGGAAGGAAGTGGAGTGAGTGCCACTGCTTCTAAAGGAAAGGACTCTGCCAAACCCGTCTGAAGCTTCTGCTGGCACAAATGGGGAATCCCTACAAACCTCACACTGAACAGCAATGCTGCACACATGCATCCTCAAACTTTTAATAGTCTCCCGATCCATTCATAGCCCCATCTGAGGGATGATGCTGGAGCCGGCCTCCAACCTCTTAACTGTATAGCCCTCTTTATGGCTGTTTCAAATTTAAAGTGTATACTCACCCTTTCCTAGATTCCTGACGCACTAGACAAGACTAAATATAACAGATGGGTAAGTGCTCACTGTAACTGGAAACCCAAATGTAACAGCAGATCTCACAGGCCAATACCTTAACACCAATGGCTTTAGTGTAATGGCCTTTCTGAAGACCTTTGTCTTTCCTCTCCCAACAGAAATGCTACACTGACATTGATGGATGACTAGTAAGTGCCAGGCAAAATTTTTTTAGGCTGACATTAATAACCTTTACTTACTTTATTTTAAAGTCGATCAGTAAGTGTTCCTTCAGAATGCTAAAACACTACAAAACACAGTCGGATGTGTCTGTTGTTTTAAGGTTTTTAAAATAATACAATGTTCAAAATGTAAGTCAACTATTGGTCCAACCTCTAAAACACTTGTGTAAATTTCAAAGTTGTATGAACTATAATGTAAACGTCATCAAACTAGAATGACTTTCTGTACTCTTAGTACTTATTAAATCCATGAAGATTAGGTACCAAAAACCCAACCACATTGCAGACTTCATACAAAAAGTAATACCACACTAGCAAAAAAAAAAAAAAAAAAAAAAAAAAAAAAACCTGTAACCTCCTGCCTCAATATCGAACTCTACCCCCCACCCCCCCCCCCACATACATTATGGTACCTAAGACATTGTGTGCTACTCTCAATACCAACTGTCTGATTTCAAATAAAATCATCCACATGAAAAGAACCCTAACTGTATTTCCTAGGCCGGCCTTCCAAGACTCAATAGCAAAAACAACATGAAATCATGAAACATGTTGGGAAAGAGAACAGTATCTGTGTCTGTCTACTTGCTGGAGAAATAAAATCCCTAGAATCTGAAAATTGTGCACATTTCCACTCCAGTTAGTACCTCTTCTTAGACACCACCAAAATAAACACCAAGATGTGAGCCAAGTGTGAAAGCATCACTAAAATGTCAAAATTGAAGCCATGGAATAAAATCTACAACAGTTTGTTTAGAGTTAAATCATCCAAAAACTTAAGTCAGATGATATGATAAGCCATATGTAGTAAAAGGTTTAATTATAGGATCCAGGTAATATGAACCAGCGTTCGCTGTTGGAATTCCCGTTTCCTCTCTGAAGAACCTAATAAAATCAATGGAGCAGTGCTGTGTTATAATGAGAAAGAAAAGACTGTTTCATGCAACAGTCATGGCGTCAATAATGTGGCTACTGGAGGAAAAGGGAAGGAAACAAAGATCCTGAGACTTTTCTGTGTGCTACCAGGTAACGCCATCATCAGTAAGTGATATAAAGCCTCTGGTTCAGTTTGTCACTAGACAATGTTTACCAAAGCCCTGGCACTAGAGAATAAACGATGTAGAGAAACTAAAGGATTACCAGGGGTGTTGTTCCCTGGGAATTTCCAGTTTCCTGTGGAAAGGGGAATGCAATCTAAGACGGTAAATATCAATAAAATCCTTTACTCTTTATGATTTGAACGGTTTCAGAGGGAGAAAGGGGAAACAGAGAGGGGCCAATAGGTCAAGAACCTGTATAGTTTTATAAAGATTGACGCAGTACAGAAGATAGGGCTGGGAACACACTTTGGGTTCAAAAATACTGGAGCATGTTGTACTGTCTCCCAGTTCAACCTGGCATGTGAGCCAGTGCAAAGGGTGGGATACATCATCTCCACTTAGTCTGCAGTTGAAACATTAAAAGGAGCTAAGGATACCATTGTACAGGTGGCTGGAGAGATGGCTCAGCAGTTAGGAACGCTGGCTGGTCTTCCAGAAGACCTGAGTTAAATTCCCAGCACCCACATGGCAGCTCACAACTATCTGTAACTCCGTCCCAGGGAATCTGATGCCCTCTTCTGGCCTTTGTGGGCAAAAGATACACAGAAATACATGCAGGCAAAATAGCACAAGCAAGAATAGCCATCACACACAAAAAAATTTAAAAAGGCAAAATGGGTTCTAAATCTCCTAGGCAATATACACTAGTAATTGTGTATGTAAATGCTCACCATAGTTCACAAAATCTCTACTGGTTCTAGGAAAGAAACCCATGGAATACTTTCAGCAAATTAGTTTTCCAAGTCTTGAATAATGTATAGAACTAGTTATATCACACATATAAAACTCATGATTTAAGAGATGCCCACAAAACTCCATGACGACCACAAATAAACACTAAACTACCTATGTACCATAGCTTTTCTCTTCAGGTAAAGAACAGTTTAAGAAACTATTTAGCCAAGAGTTGGATATTCTCAGTGAGAGATGGTCTATGCCTGGCAAACAGGACAAGAGAATGTGGCTACCCTTCTAAATGTATTCTATAGAGATCATCCATGTCTCCTTAAATTGGCTTCATTCTTAGTGCCGTTTTAAACAGAGCTGAAATACTACCAATGAAAGAAGTAATGAAATACGTAAGTTATAACAATTACCAGCATAGTACACTGGGCTTTCACCATGTGACATAAAGTGATAGAATAATGATAATGAAAATGGCAGAAGTATTGTTCATTTTTAGTGTTACTGAGGGTTTCTGGCCTCAATCTGTGATTTCCCAAAAAGCTTTACCTCAGATACACTTCTCATATGGCCAGAATGACATTTGTAAGATGTACCTATGAACCTGACCTAATACATTTACTGAGTTCATAGTTGTTTCTAAGGTAAGTGAGTCAAGTTTTCAAAACCAGAAACTAGGGAGTATCCAACATTCATCTCACAAGCGTGGATCTTTCCAAGCCTGCATCTGCTGCTGCTTCTCAAGGCTTTGACCTATTAATAGAAGAGCTGATGACAGACAGACAAGGTCTTAAAACAACTTCCACGTCTTGGAGACTTTCTGATACCTCAGATGAAGTTTTTGTTTTTACCAATATGTACTGGACCTGAGTTAAACTTGATGATAAATCTGAGCTTTATTATTTTATGCTTGCAGAGCAAGGTCAGAAGAACATAGGCTGCTTCCCTTGCTACAGCCCTTGCTGCAAACCTTATTAATCATTTCTGATTCCTGTGTTTGGGTTTTAAGAAAAATTCACGTGAGTTTGTTCTTAGAGAAGGTGAAAGGACCTAAAATAGACATTTTTCATGAGTAGAACAACACATTATGTAGTAGACATAAATACAGTAATATACTCTGGCTTTATTTTGAATAAATTATTACATTTCCCGACACTGGAATGCCTCTGAGGTGCCCACCATATAAAAGAGACTGAAAAGTGCTGTATGATATCTAAAGCAACTGAGGTCCAACATGTTTTGACTCTAGCTTCCTCAGACAGACACTATGTCTTTATTCACATGAGTGAGGTACAGAAGAAATGATGGATTTGAATGTCAGTACCCAAAGATGACTTCTATGGGAATTCTGGTCAAACTAAACTTTTCTTGTGGCATCTATGGTGCAGTTCAACACATTTAAACTCTGAGATATAGTCTAAGCATTTATGAACATGTAAATTTATAATCCTATAATGAGTAAGAAATAATTTTAAAAATAAAGTATGTTCTGTATAATCAACGTTCCCTTTGACTTAGTATCCTTACAATAAGCTCTCTAATAATATATTCATAAAAATAGTTCATTCATAATAACTAACAGATACTTTATTTCACCGAAAAGAAAATTGCTCTTTGGACACCAGTAGTACTGAATACATATATGTGTGCTGTTGAGTGTGATGTGTACTCTGACTGAGGACTGTAAAAATTAAAGATTCTGGGGGCTGAAGAGATGGCCAGCAGTTAAAAGCACTGGCTGCTCTTGAGGACCTGCCTTCAATTCCCAGCATTCACACGGCAACTCAGACTGTAATTCTACTTCCAGAGGCTCTGATTCCCTCTTCTGGTTTCCGCAGACACCAAGCAAACACATGTACACGTACACATGCATGCGCGCGCGCACACACACACACACACACACACACTACAGAGGGGAAGCAAACACATGTACATGTACACACACACACTACAGAGGGGAAGCAAACATGTACACGTACACACACACTACAGAGGGGAAGCAAACACATGTACACGTACACACACACTACAGAGGGGAAGCAAACACATGCACACACACACACACACACTACAGAGGGGAAGCAAACACTCATCCACATAAGGCATTCTTTAAAAAAAAAAAAACCACAATTTTTAAATTGAAAAAAAAAATCAAGAACTCTAGAGAGACCACCTTTGAGAGTCTGGTTAAAAGTCCTTCTGTAAGTGAAGCGCATTTCTTTCTTCAAGTGAAAATGAATTCCTTTTCAGTAAAAGGCTGGGAAAAGTTAGGAGATGTTACAGAAGGTCAAAATTAAGTCCATTAAATCCCAGACTCAGATTTAGTCACCATAGAGACAGGGGAGATAAATAAACCAGTAACCTTAACAAACATGCTGCACCTTTGCCAGACGGATCTGACTTACCATTATTTGTTCTGAAGCATCTTTTAGTCCAAACATAACCAACTGTGAAGACTCCAAAACCAAACAGAACTAAACCCAAAAGAAATAGGAATTGCTCATGCAAGCAAAGGGCAAGCAAGAGAGTCAAGAGTTCCCCTCCCCAGCAATGTGCTCGCCATTCCCCTTGAAAAATGCCTGCAACATGAAGCTCTAGAGGCAATGACATGTGGGGAAAATATGTGGTGTCAAGCCAGAGGAAACCATATCAAAAAAGAAAAACAGACATGAAGTAACTGACCTAATTAAAAAGCAAACAAGTTCGTGTGAAACAGAGAGCATGGCAGAAGGGAAGGCAAGGACCATTAGCCGGAAAGTGAATTTTGCAGGCTTCTGCAAAGGAATGGAGATGATGGGCTACATACCCATCACCCTCTGGTTAGAACAAAATGAAGATTCTTCTCCAGCATATACTGGACCTTTAGACATGAAGACTCATCCCCTGCCTGGTACTGGCCTACATCATGAAGCTCTAGAACACAATATATGTTCTTGGTCATGGAGATCACCAAGAACACAGAAGAAGAAGCAGATACAGGAATTTGAGCTAATGGGATAAAGATACACAAGGAAGACTTGTACCACTGGAACTCCGTGTTCTAGCCAGGGCCAAAAGGCCATGTTTCATAATCATTTACTTACTGTATGGTAGCAGGAATAAGCAACCTATGAGTTTGTTTCAATCAGTTACCTACTGTGTGATTCTTAACCCTGAAGTACAAGCTTACTTTAAAATAAACAAGCATCATAAACCAGCAATAAAATGGTACTTACATTCATCCACATGCCCTTCAGTTCTTGTCCGTACATCCATATCACCTTGTAGTTACAACCACGATACGTGAGTGTGTGCATGCACACGTACATACATACAAACATACATACATACACACACAATTTGCAGCCTGTACCATAGCAAGCTTTTGTTATATTCTTTCGTATTAATAAACAAACATCAAAACCTAAATTTTTAAGAAATTCATAGCATTCCACTACAGATCCATCAAAATTTACTTAACCAGAAGTTTTTGTTGAGCCTTAGGCCTGCAATCCCAGCTACTTGAGAATAAGGAAGGAGGATCGCAAGTTCAAGGCCTGCCTGGGCTACAGAGTGAGTGCCAAGACCAGTGTGGGCAATTGTTGAGACCGTCTCAAAATAAAGCAAAAAGAAGGCTGTAGAGTGCTTGCCTAGCATGCACAGAGCCGCAAGTTCAATGACTAATGTTGAACAAAATGTACCTGTTGAATAAACGAGCCACCTTTCTAATGCTAGACAATTAAATTTGTTCTAATTATTTATTCTTACAAGTAACACTGTGGTGGATACCTAAACATGGGTCATTTTTCTCCTGTTCTAGGGATAATCTGCTTAGAACACCCTTCCTCAAACAGGATTACAAGATTCAAAGCTACAATATTTGACTCCTGCCATTTACAAGTTAGTTTGTATCACTTCTTTCTCTTGTTTTAAGGGTGGGCCTGAGCTTGGTTAGCATTTCAATTGTTTGTCCTTAAATTTCACTAGGGCTAGATGGGTTTTCATGCATCTACTCACTTTGTGATATAATGTGAACGAATGGCTTTAGCCATCTACCTCCTGACGAGTTCCGTCAGCCAGTAGTTCTGGAACATGCACCTCATGCCAGGCCTATGAAGACCTCACTACCTGCACGACTTCTGTACGTAATATTGAAATTATCTTTTCCTATGTGCAGCCAATTTTCTGGGCATGATTTCCTTTTTGTTAAAATTATACCATTTCACAGTAGAGACGGAGGTATATGAATCTGCTGGTCTATCTTCTTTCTGACTCTTCTACCTCATTACAGCTTACATGGTAATTTCACACCTACAGACTTGATAATCAGCCTATTTCCTGTGGTCTTTGTTCGAAGTATTCCAAAAGTCACATAAATATGATCTCAGATAATTAAAGTTCCTATCCATAATTCATAGTTCTTCTGCTCTAACATAAGTAACATTTTTACTAGAAGCATGTAATTTAGAATAAAAACTTACACGTTTTCTTTATCTTCTACATGTGATATATTGTATTGAAACTAGTTGTGTTTTTAAACTACCTTGCTGCAATCAGAAGGGACCTCGGGTGTAGCTGAGAAAGACTGACCCGAGGCCAGCCTTTGTAAGAGGATACTGCTTGCCCTCTCTTGAGCCAAAGGAACAACAATGGATCTGCATGAGGCTTTTCATCTCTGGGTCGCTTTAGAGTAAAACCCTTTTGTGACTGGGAGCAGTGGAGGCTCGGACAAGCAGCAGTGTGACAAGCAGGATCTCCAGTCCTATGTCACAATGTGCACTTTCAAGTTTGAGAAGCCCTGGGAGAGACCACAGGAATCTTCCAGAATAAGATAAAAAAAAAAAAGTACTCATGTGTTTTGATGCTCCTCTTAATCAGGTACCACCAGATTAGGGTTCACCTGCCACCCGTTTAAAGCACCTCCTTAAAATGAGCATGGATGGCTCAGGCCAGAATAAGAAGCCAAATGATCTGCAAGAAAGGACAGTCGGAACTTTCCACCCACAATGTTATCTTCAAGTGAGGTTGA
Organism: Alexandromys fortis; assembly: GCF_014885135.2. Taxonomy (NCBI): domain Eukaryota; kingdom Metazoa; phylum Chordata; class Mammalia; order Rodentia; family Cricetidae; genus Alexandromys; species Alexandromys fortis. The sequence goes on from NW_026067990.1 coordinate 7,179,414, forward strand.
AAAGCCAAGTGCCTATGTGAGCAAGGTGTTCTAGTGTGCCAACAGGCCCCCACCGTTTGTGTCCCGAAGACTGTAGAGAGAGCTGAAGGCTGTGGCAAGTCTCGCAGCCTGTGCTCTTCCCAAAGGAACAGCAGCAATTTGGCTGCAGCCTATTGTAGCCAAATGGGAACGTAGGCTTGGTGGTGCCAAAACTTCTGCTATTTCAAGAGACGGCAATGTGGATGTTTAAGAGTGTGAAAGCTCTCGATTTTTCAAGGCTGGCAACGCACTCGCATTTTCAAAGAACACCTCTCTGTGCCAGATCCAGCCTACCAGTGTGAGACTAGGGCTCTAGATGGAAGAGTTCTCAACGCTTTAAGCCTGTGTAATCCATCTGTGCTGATTTGTACGCAGACTATGTGGGCTCCAAGAAGAGAAATCACATCAAAATCAATGGCACACATCAAATCACTATGACTACTGTCTTCGAAATTTTTGTTTGGTGAATATTTAAAAAAAAACCTGCCAGATCAATAATGAAAATAACCATATGGCAGTTATACAAATATTTCCTAAATGTGAAATGTATCCAATTCATTAACAATATTATCATTTCCACAGTACGAATTAAAGTACTTTATTTAGCCCAGCTCATGTGTCTGCTACAAGTGCTTTGTGAGGGTTGGAGAAATGGCTGGGTGACTAAGCTGCTTTTCTAAAGGACCCAAGTTTGATTAGCACTCACAAGGGACTGCAAATCAAGTTATAGGGAATCCAGCAACCTCTTCTGGTCTCCTCAGGGACTGCACAGACATATATGCAGGTAAAACACCCAAAGCACAAAAATTTTTGTCTTTAGAATTTTTCCTAAAAGAATTATGTTGTGTTCAACTGTATTCCAAATAATTCTGTAAACCGAAGGCAGCCAAACGGAGTAATGTCAAGCCCTAGAATTGCAAATTTTGTGGAAGATAAATGCTGTATAAATCTTAAAAAGGGACATATCATTTTAAAATTTAACCATCCTCCTATGGAACTTGAAAACTCCATTTTCCTGAATGATTTAACTTTCTCCCCACCAAAAAAATGTTAAAAAAAAAAGTAGGGTGTGAAATGCAGAGTTTCCATTTGGCCCTAGACACAGCTGTATCCGCAGCCAGTATCACCCACTTTTTTTGCTTATACCTGCTTACTATGGAGGTAGCAGAAATTGCAGGCATTTTCAGTTTTCTTACGGTAAAGGAAAAATAATCTAGGTATGCCCTACACCTGAAGAATATTGCCTCTAAAATGCTTGACTTCTGTGTAACACTCCTGCCTTGGCACACAGTGCGGCTCAGCAGATCAAAGGAAGAACAAGATTCAGCAGTATAACCCTGCGTGTTTCTGTAACGTTCAAAAAGAATATGAGAAAAAGGGACTTTAGCAGGTTTACCTATGTAGAGAAGGCGCCAGCACAGCGACCTTTTCATGTAGAAAACTGGAAATCTCAACAAGTACAGGGCTTGCAAATACCATGTCTCTCCTATAAATACAGAGACTGGGGGACAAGAGGAAGCACTCATTTTTGCCTTGTACCTGGCATAGATCTCTCTCAGATGTCCCTCCAATTATTTTCAAAGATGGATGTCCCTTCTCTCCAGGGAAGAAATAAGGAAGCCTGAATTGCCACAGAGCATAAATCAGCCACCGGCTAAAGGAAGCAGAGGATATCTCGCCAACGTATGCCAACAGTAAAAAGTCCAGACCGTGTGGCTACATGCACCGTGTTCATGGTGCATGGCTGTTTCTGAACTTGAGGGCAAACTAGAAAACGCATATTGGCTCACGTTACGGTGACCCAGCAGAAACACTCTTCGGTGGTGTTAGCACCGGGTTCTTACAGTGACTTGCCTCCTTCCACCCAGGACAGAAAGCTTCCTGGGCCTGAAGCACTCGGCTGGCACAAAGCACCGGGTTTCCAGCCACCAGCAAGAGTCTTCTTCCACTCATCCCAGGGTTTGCTTACTGTTCACCCTGCAACTTGGGCTGCTCTTTCTTTTCAAGTTCGGTGCTGCCCGCCACATTCACTCTTAAGTTCTCAAATTCAAAGCAAATGAGGTTTTTGCTTGAAAAGGCATTCCCCAGAGAGCTAATATTTAGGGTAAGCAGTGATACTGGTTGGGCCAACTAAAATAAACCTTCTTAAACTTCTCAAACAAACAAAGCTCTTTGAATAATGCCACAAACTGGCAAGTTAGAGATCAGCATAAGAATCTGTAGCAATTAGTAGCTCTTACCTCACACAGGATGTGTTCCGGAAGGGCTGGACACAGCTACTGGTTGCCTAAATTGGAAAAAAAAATTAGCAAAATTACTTTTTAGAAGAAAAGTCAGAAATAAAGAAAAAAAATCATCTTCCTTTGAGAAGACGCATGGCAACACATTCTCCTTTGTATTTCTAACCCGAAGAGTCGCCGGGAAATAGCCAAGATGGTCTGCATATTTCTCCAAATGTCTGTTTATCATATAACGTTAGCCCTGGCAGTCGATCCGGCTCCCTCATTATCAAGCTGTATTAGCTCAAACTCTCAGCATTGTTCGGGGGGGGGGTGAGCTCATGGCCTATTTCAGTTTTAAATGAACATTTGGCAATCACCCGGGTAATCAAAACAAATGATTCAGTCGTTTAGAATACATTTATTAGTTGAGACTTTTTTCCTTTCTCTTTTAAAATCTTTAGAATATTTTGCCACAGGAGGGCTCTGATCCAGCCAGAGTATAGAGCACAAGTCACCAGAGGAATATTTAGGTGTTGTCATGGAGATGAAGTACCCTGTGACCACTGAAGTTATCTCCCACCAACAGCAGGATTAGGATGCAGACTAGATCGCAGGCTCTTCCCAATGAGAATGGTGCCCTGGTCCTAGGAAACAGGTGTCTCCCTTCTGGTCTACCCATGATAGACATGCACAACACAATGTCCTCCTGGCATACAGGCAGCTGCCCCACCATCCCATACGCATCCCCTGGTACCTTCTATCACTTGTAAAGGGAACCTGATAAATGACAACTCTCCCTGAGCAGGATCCTGTTTGGGTTTTGTTTATCTGAGAAAGGACCTCACTGTGTAATCCTTACTAGCCTCAAATTCAGGATCACCCTGCTTCCACCTCCCCCACTGTTGGCATCACAGGTATGTGTCACCACAATCGGCTGCCAACTGTTTTGTTCCCACACCCAGAACAGGCTCTCAGGAAGTTGCAATGGGACAAACATAAAGCAGGGGTTGCAATCAGGCTTGAAATCCCTCCTGTGCTCCCACAACCACTTCCAGGCTGATTATCAAACAAGCAGTAACTACAGATGTCATTTTTTGTGTGCCAGACAAGAGCTGGTGCACTTAGTTCTATATGCTAATATAGACATGTATAGATCTGTCTGTTTACGAGATCTTAATGATGACTGGCACAGTTAAGGACAACTATGAAGTCCAAATGGACACACTGTTAACTTAAAAGAACAGGGTTCTCGTTGGCCAACTCAAAAGCAAGGTCAATCTGTCTCAGTGGTAAAGAACTAACGTTCGAAGAGAGTTGTTTAGAAGTGAACTCAGGTCAGGTGGTGGTGGCGCACGCCTTTAATCCCAGCACTCGGGAGACAGAGGCAGGCAGATTCTGTGAGTTCGAGACCAGCCTGGTCTACAAAGTTGAGTTCCAGGGAAATCACAGCTGTTACACAGAGAAACCCTGTCTCAAAAACAAAACGAAACAAAAAACAACTCAGGGACTACCCTTTACTCCTCTTCCCACCTGCACAAGAGAAAATATTGCATTATTTATTTCATGTTTGTGCTAACGGACTCTGATATTTCATAATGGCAGGCACAAAAAACCGTTCTTTCTTATTTTTACCTAGGTTGTATAGCATGCATATACAAAAAAAAAAATCTCATCCTTCACCCGCACTTGAAACTTGCTGTTTCTAGAAGGTACCACACCCTTTCATACAGCTGCGAAAGACTAGAGCATGTCACTGCTGTTTACAGACAGGTTGCCAGATTCAGACATGCTGAGGTGAAACACTGGCTCTCCCTTCCATTAGCTGCCCAACCTCTCTCAACTTCCTAACAGTAAGCAGCCTCCCAAAGGCAAACAATCAAATGAGCATGACACACACACAGATCTTCTTCACAGAACATTAGATACACAGCCGTCACTTCTTACATACAGCAGACAAGCAGCTAAAATTCTATCAACTGGGGGAACAATTTATTATACTCCCACAAATACTTGATACCAAATATATTCTTCTTTTAGATTCGGCCCAACTTTAATTTCAAACTTGAACTCCTCACACTCTAGTTTCAATATCCTATTTTATCTCACCCTTCCAGAACTGATTATTCCTGGAGACAGATGCAATTTATACGGGGTTCTACTCAAAAGGAATCTGGTTCTCCACTTAAAAGAGTCAAGTAGCTTCCCTCCTAAGATTTTGGCCTTACAAATGCCTTCTCGCTACCTGTACAATTTCTTGCTGCGTAGGGAGGGGCTGCCAGTTACACGATGCCGAAGACCTTCTATTAAACAGACCAGGACACTGGCTATCCATTTCAGAAGTCCTTACATCTCCTGTTCCCTGACACCCTCCAGAGGGCAGAAGAGAGAAAGACTCAGACTGAAGAAGCAAAAGCTCATATACTGGGGTTCCACTGAGCCCAATGGAGCTATCTTCCATGTTTCAGTTTTTCCATCAGTAACAAAGAGAAAGATTACAGTGAGACTTGACCTACACTTGCCTTTTCACTTTCTTCTCTGCACTAGTTCCACTTAACATTAGTTGGGCGCCTGAGGATAAAGATACAGTAGGCGTTATCTGTGTGCAGATTTCAACATGTAGAATAGAACTCTGGCTTTGAGCAGACATAAAGCAGACCGTGTCAACAATATTGTGCGAAACAAAGACTGAAAACTGAACGACAGTCAAGCCCTAGGAGCATCTGATGACAGCAAAGTAACCTTAAAACTGAAATACTTTAGGGTCAGTTATACTTTCAAAGAAATCATGCCAATCTTACCCTATTCTGACCAATTTATACGTCAAACTAGAAATGCCATTTTGTTGTTCTGGAATAAGCCAGACATTTCATCTTTGAGACATTTAAGACACTTCAGGTTTAATCAAAGTATTCTGCTCAGAGACAACGATGACCCTATCATTACTTCCAGCCAAGCTGAAAGGATCCCCAAGTTGCTAATCAATTGAGTGAATTAAGTGAAAAACCAAAAAGCAGAGACAACAGCTGTTTAAATGCACTTAAATGACCAGTTGAATCAATCAAAATGGATGATCTCCACGGGTTCATTGTTTCCTTTCAGTTGCTTTGGATGTGATTGTCATGGCAACCACCCCTTAATCATGTTCTTCAGGATACTTTCTTCCACCAAAAAAAAAAAAAAAAAATCGAGGATGGAATAAACGCTAAGTATTCCCTTAATTAGAAACATCTGTGACGGTAACCAATAGGTTCAGACTTCCCATTCGCCTTGTTACTATTCCCCTACTTGTATTAATATGTGAGTCTGAAGCACTAGCATATGTACCGTTCAAAACTTATTTTCAACGTTACCATGAAATGCAATAATAAGTATAGCTGAAATGTCCGCTGGCTCCTTTCCTCTAGAGGAACCGACAACAATTTACTCACAATAAATGGTTCAGATAATAGATGCCTTATTTTAATAATTTCAGCATAACACCTGCAACATAACTATTCAGTAAAACATTAATTAAATAAGTCATTTAAAGTATACTTTCAGTCATTTAAATGTAACACAGTCTGTTTTGTTAAATAAGGTTAGGTATAAAGTATATTTGGTAATATACTCGTACTCAGGAAAAATCATTAATTACGTACAGGTTTCTACACTTATTTAGTTCTTTTAGAAATATGGAGCACGTCACAAATTTGCATACCATCATCATGGATGGCCATGCCAATCTTCTCTGTACCGTCTCAGTATTACTGCGCATGCCATCTAATTGAGCATGTGTTTTAGTTTGGGGGTGGGAGGAGGTGTGCTCACTTGTTAGTGTGCACATGCAAGTTACTACTTGGTGCCTTCCTTAGTCATTCTCTGCTTTAAATCTTTGAGACAGAGTCTCTCACTGAACTCGGAGCTCACCAACTGGCTAGAGCGGCTAGCCTGCAAGACCCAAGGATCCTCCTGCCTCCATTCTCCACAGCACTGGGACTACAGGCAGGCAGCCTTACAAAGAGTGTTTACATGGGCTCTGGAGATCTGAACTTGGGCCATCATACTAGTGTGGCAAGAACTTTATCCACTGAGCCATCTCCTCAATCCTTCTACACTTATTTTTCACAGGCTTCTTCACTATTTGGAGATAAGCGTCACTATACGGTTTTAGGAAAGATCCGTTCTTTTCTTTAAAGGCATCTGTTGTATGGGCTACACATTTAAAGTTGCAATCAGTCCACATTTTTCCACAGATTCCATTTCATTCAAAAACTAAAAAGTGCACAGATGTCCCACAGTTGGAGCAATGGGTCATTTGTAAGCTTTGGTAGGTTTTAAAGCCAGTTAAGAAGCCTTTCCTCTAAAGCAAAGGTGGAAGAATGAGAAATGCGCCTCGCCCTTCCTCACTCCAAGGCACTCTTGCCATGGCCACAGCTTCACACAAGTTTCAGGGACCGCTGGCCAAAAGGAAGAAGAAAATGTATTTGTCCACTTTTTACTGAAATGTTAAAATATTAATAATATTTACAAATTCCAAGCACCATTTAAAATAGACTGGAGACCAGACCTATTAGGCACTAGGGGAAATGCCTACAGAAGCACAAGCAAACAGCGAGCCCAGCATGGGAAATGGAGCAACAAATATTTGCTACCAGTAAAAGGTAAGCCCTTGACGCTCTTGTCCTTTGCCCTGGTGTTCAATGATATTTGTGTTGTGCTTTAAAAATAAGAAGATTGGTGTGCTTTCAATGATGATTACAGTGGATTCCAAATAAAACAAATGCTGAAATAAAAATTCACTTAATTGACTGAAAGGCTTGAATTAGTCATTGCCAAGTTTACAACTTTCCCATAACTCCAAGCATTCTTTCATATTAAAAAAAAAAACAGCATTTCCCCCTCTAACATGAGGAGTATGGGTAATTTTTCGTGCAAGTATAATTTCTATTTTCATAGAACTCTCTGTAGCCCACTCCCCAAACTCAAGCTAAATAAAAAGCATGAAGGACAAGAGGACTGGATAGAGCCCAGTGACAATTTGAACAGCTGCATTGGAGCATTGGTCCTCCTCAAATTCAGAGACCAATTCCTGCACCAAAGTCTACCACCACTAAACCTGCCTGTTCTTCATGAACAAGTTTGGACCTTTTTCTCCTTATTTCCACAGTCCTGGTTTCGTCTGCTAACTGCAGCTTCATCACATTAACACACTTTTAAGAATTTTAAAATTTACTTTTTGCCAGGCGGTGGTGATTCCAGAACTTGGGAGGCAGACATAGGCATATCTCTGTGAGTTTAAGGTCAGCCTGGCCTACAGAACAAGTTCCAGAACAGCCAGAGCTACAAAGAGAAATCCTGCCTTGAAAAACCCCTCAAAATATTTTATGTATCTGGGTGTTTTGCCTGCATGTGTGCCTCTGAGCCACCTGTGTACCTAATTCCAGGCCAAAAAAAATGTCAGCGCCCCTGGCACTGGATTTACAGGTGGTTGTGAACCCCCATGTAGGTGCTGGAAATCTAACTCAGTTTCTTTAAGTTCACTCAGTGTTCTTAACCACTGAACCATTTCTCCAGCTGCTTATCAGCCCAACGTGTGGACAACTGCATCCACAGAAAACCTGAGAGAGCTTGGGAAGTAATTCTAGACACAAAATAACAGTGTTAAGCATGGCTTCTTCATAGCAGCAATTTCTCAAGTTTGCTCTGTGCATCTCATTTAAGAGAGGCTGCCTGGCTCAGCGTTAGCTGCAAAGACCTTGCTGCTCTTTTATGAGGCCCCACCACCAAACACTTGAATGGTGTTTATGAGTAGCTGATAGCACGCTTTTTGGTGGTGGCAAGGACCTTGAAACAGCATAGAGTTGTGGCAATAAACACGGCTCTGGCCAGTACCTCCAACACGAGGCTAGACTCTCAGGAAGCTAAGGAATGGGGTGGATCCAGCGGTCAAAGTCCCAGTTTTAATCCTAGCCATATCGCTTAGCAAATTAAAGATTCATGTGGTCAGAAAAAGAGAGATATACAGTGAAGATAGATTCATACAAAAAAAAAAAAAACTCTAAACAGTTTAGAGTGTGTTTAAAAATATATGTAGGCTTGGGAGTGAAAAGAAAAAGGATAACATCCTTAAAATAAAAAAGAGAGTAGTTAGGTGTGGTGGCACACACCTTTAATCCCAGCACTCAGGAGGCAGACAGGTGGATCTCTGAGTTTGAGGCCAGCCTGGTCTACAAAGCGAGTTCCAAGACAGCCAAGACTGTTGCACAAAGACCTATCTCAAGAAAGAAAGAAAGGAGGGAGGGAGGCAAGGGAGGCGAGGGAGGGAGGGAGGGAGGGAGAAGAACAAAAAAAAAGGAAGAGGAAAAAAAGAGAAAAAAGAAAACCACTGCTTTAAGGGATTAGATTAGAGCCCAGAGGCTCCTCCCTCCTAGAAGAAATGAAGGCCCTTAGGAAAGTGGTTCCACTGCAGTGTTAAGCCCTCTGGCCTTTCTGCCCTTCCCCATATGTAGTGCCTTTTCCACTGAGCACACCTTCCTAGTGTTCCACATGTGCTGGAAGCCCCAGTAGTAGGGGGCTTGATGACCACTTCAGACTGCACACTAGGCAAGGACACCCTCATGACCTTCCCTTTCTCTCTCCTCTCTCAGCTCTCCTGACCTTCCCTGTGCAAGAGTGTGAATATTTCCATAGTCTCTGAAATCCATTTTTAGTGTAAGTAACAAGACAACATCAAGAGGTAAGGTCCTGAGGTGACTTAATCAAGGAGAATGAAACCCTGGTTAGTCGGATTAGGTTCCCTTACAAAATGGCTGACAGAGGTCATCTCTAGGCCTTTCACCTTCCTTCAGGTGAAGATACATACACACTCCCTTCGTTCCAGAAAATGTGGCATCAAGGTGCCATGCTGTAAAGAGCAAGCAGTATTCGCCAGGCCAAGCTGTGCTGGCACCTTCATTTATCTCAAGGCTGTCACACTTTTGGTGGATAGCAGAATTACCCTTGTTCTAACACAGGTGGCAAGGCCCCATCCCCAGCTCCCTGATTCAGTCAGCTCATGAACCTGAATTTCTAGAATCTGTACTCTGGGTCCAAGGACCCCACATGATGATTATATGATATACAGAGATGTACCATAAAACAATAAGTATATCCATAGACTGAACATCATTCACTTAAATCTGGTTTTGTTTTTTGTTTTGGTTTTTTTTTTTTAAAGTTTTTTTGTTTTGTTATGTTTTTGAGGTAGGGTCTTGTCAATGGAGCTTTGGCTGCCCTGGAACTCACTATATAGACCATAGGCAGATTTGCCAACCTCTGCCTGAGAGCTGGGATGAAAAGGCATGCATGACCACACCCAGCCCATTCCTTGAAATCTTAAAACTACTGGTATTTAAGAGTTATGATTTTGCCAAGATTTTGGAATATTTGTGTAGACTTCACCACTCAAGAATCCTTAATTTGAAATATGAAATATCCCAAAACCAGGGCATTTAGGGATGTTTAACCTTGTATGTCTCATTTAGACAAAAGAAAATGGAACATCTTTTTGAAACATCCACAAATATCTTAAGATGATCCAGCGAAACTGTCTTTTTATAAACTGGAGGAATTATTTTCTCAGAGAATCAAATGGTCCTCTGGGTAGGGTTCAAATTCCTGACTCTTTGCACTCCCTGCCCTGCCCTGCCCTGCCCAGTTCAATACTCTTTCTGGCACAGCTTTGCCGCACTGCTCACAGCATCTCCAATAAAAATGAGCATTCCTTGCTCGGAGAGATTGATTTTCCCAGTCTCCGTAATAACAGCAACCTATGCGTGTGTTCTAGAGTGAGCACTGAATAAGCACGTGTTGATTTCGCTGTATGAAGTACTCAGACCCATACTTGTCAGAAGTTGGGATTTGCGAGTTGCATACTGGCAAACAGGCCGCTCCACTGCAATCAACGAGTCGCAAGGTCAATCACATCCACGTGGGTGCTGCCATTATCTCCAATAGGAGCAATGACAGACACAATAAAGACAAATGTATGAGGGTCTGAAACATGGCAGGGACGGTAAAACTGAGTTCACAATGGGACACAATTTTGCATTCAAATTCCATGTCAGAAAACGTTTACAGAGTGCCTAGCATTTTAATCGGAAGAGACCATGACAGCAGTAAAGTTCTGAGTGCTAGAAAAGTATAACGTGCAATGTTCGGGTAGTTGTGGTACACCCACCAAGCTTCTGTTCATGCAGGCGTCCTCCCTGTTCTTTAACAGACAATCCCCAAATAACCACAGGAGGATAAAGAGGGCAAGAAGAAGCAAGTGAGTAAACATCAAGGGGACAAGAAGATGCTGTCACATACCTGCCCTGGAGCCACTGCCACTGTCCTCCCCAGTACTTCCGGGTAAAGCTGACCCTCCCTATCCACGGGTTGCACATACAGATTCAACCGAATTTGCATGGAAAATATGGAGAATAAGACATTACATGCATGTGGAGTATGTAGATTTTGCTCATGTAATTATTCCAAACAATGTACAATAGGCAGGGAGCACTTTATTACCTTAGGCATTGTGAAAAATATAAAGATGGTTTAAAATATACAGAAGCATATGCATAGGTCATATGCATGTATATACTCCATTTTATATAAAGGATTGGGTATTGTAGATTCTTGCATTCGAGGGGTAGGGTCCTGGAACTGAACTTTGAACATCTACATTTGCCACACTGATGGGACAATATTAATACATTATTATGAACTAAAATCTATCTTATTGACTATAATTTGCACTAGGGTTCATGCTTTGTGCCATACATTTTATAGGCTTTGACTAATGTTGGGACAGTCTGAAAAACAATAAATACCTATACTCCAGAGCATTGACCTGCTTAAGCATTGTTAAAGGATGCATCACAGGAATACTATAAATCCTTTTAGTTTTATGGATTCATTGTTCCAAAACTGTTGTAACGCAGGACAGGATGTATACTGTTTTGGTTTTCCGAATACCAGCCTTTCACGACTCTATGACCTCCAGTCTGACTCCAAAATTGAAAGGAGACTCAAAGTTTTACTGGATCCCAAAATGAAAAGTCGGAAACACAGCCCTAAAGATGCTACGATTCCTGTTTAGTGCCCACTCAGTCTGGAGACATTCATGAAATGCATTTTCTAAGAGACGGCAGAGGCCGTGCAGAAGAAATAGCACAAGGAAACAGGAAAGACATATAAAGAGAAAACCAGGAAGGAAGACAGAGAGGGCAGTCACCGGGCAAAGCAGGAGTGGCAGGGGAGTGGGCACAGACCAGGGTCACAGCAATCAATAGGGTGGCAGCAAAAACACTTCCTGCCTTATGAAGTTTTCTGACAGTAACAAACGGATGATTGCACCTGACTAGAGCAGCCCCCAACTTCTTCCAATAATTATTTCACTCAATAATACAGATAAGAGAAAAAGCCTGCGCTACACAGAAATGTGTAAACAGGGTATGGAGGCTATGCACAGATAGCCCCGAATCAGCTCCAAATCTATTGTTATTCCAAATCATAGGTTATACCTATAAAAACGACTCTATGTGTGTCTATCTGTGTGTACCTGAAGATACAGGTGTACTGTCATGTGCCATAACATTCCAATGCCATGCGGTATGTATTCCAATCCTGATTATACCTGAGCTGGAAAAAAAAACAGGATTCTGATTTTTTTCTGGTGTGTGTGTGTGTGTGTGTGTGTGTGTGTGTGTGTGCAGCACGTGCACGCACACACACACACATCCATGCACACACATGGAGACCAGAGCACCTCAGCTCACTAAATAGCACAGACTGCATGGCCAGCAAGTCCTAGGGACCTGCCTGTCTCACCGCCTCCCCTGGCCCTAGTGTTGGAATTATAAGCACGTGCCACCACACACAGCTCTTTTAATTAAAAAAAAAAATAGGTGTTGGTGATCCAAACTCAGATCTTCATGCTTACACAGCAAGCATGTTACCAAGCTATCTCTCCAGCACCCTTTCTATGCCTTTTTTATTTAGAGAGACAAGTACCTACCACTGTTTCAATTGCCTTCAATATTTAGTATAAGAAGCTATTACAAGTTATAAACACAAGGCTATGCCATACACAGTACATGTTTAGGAAGCTATGCCTCTAGGTTTCTTCAAGTATATTCTGGTTTGTTTTGTTTTGTTGGTTTCTCGAAACACGGTTTCTCTGTAGCTTTGGAGCCTGTCCTGGAACTAGCTCTTGTAGACCGGGCTAGTCTTAAACTCACAAAGATCCACCTGCCTCTACCCGCCCCCCTCCCCGCCCCGAGTGCTGGGATTAAAGGCGTGCGCCTCCACCGCCCAGTTTATATTCTTTTTTTTTAAATTTATTTATTATGTATATAGTGTTCTGGGCACCAGATCTAATTATACATGGGTGTGAGCCATCATGTGGTTGCTGGGAATTGAACTCAGGACCTTCAGAACAGCAGTCAGTTCTTTTAACCTCTGAGCCATCTCTCCAGCCCCCCAGTTTATATTCTGATGTTTATATAATACTAAAGTCTTCTGACAAGTTTCTCAGAAAATATACCTATCATTTAGTAACTGTATATAAATATATTTTATTCTTTTTTCATTTTTTTGTTTCATGAATAAATTTGAAGCAAAATTTCAATTGTTTAATTTACTGGGTTTTCTGTCTGTTTTGTTTGTTTGGGAAACTGAATCAGTAGCTTTCTGACTCTAAGGGCTCTCTCACTAAGCAACAGCCCCAGCCACTTTTCCTCCTGTTCCTGAGCATTTGACTTTTCAGGAAAACTATATAAATATACATGTCTCTTCTATTTAACACAATTACTTATCTCTTGGCTGTAATTTGCCTTCCGTCCAAATATGCAATGAAACTATTACTAAGCAGTTTACTGGAGGTAATCAGGAAAGTGTATCAGAAAAGCCACGCCTAGGATTCCGCTGTAATATTACTTTGCTTTAAATACAGAGAAAAAGATTGCATTCTGGGCATAATCCGGCTTTTGTGTATAAGATCCATTAACTCCTAAAGCTAATTTGGAAAAGGATTTTCACACGGAAGCCTATTAGTAGGCACAGGAAAATTTGGGGGGGGGGGTGAAAAACGCATATCCCAACTATAAGAGTAGTTTCACGGGTATATGCATTTGTCACAACTCATCAAATCAGAGCTCTTAAATGGCTATCATTTGTCGTATATAAATGCTGCTCAATAAGCAGGCATTTAAGGAGGCCAGTTGCTTTATCTACACATGCAGATAGAAACTTGCATCGCCTCATTTTAATTTGGGGGCCTGACTTCTTTTCTGATTTGGTTTTGAGACTGAGGGGGGCTTACTGTGTACCCTAAGCTGGTCTCAAACCCATGATCTTCTGCCTCTGCTAGAATTAAAGGTGTAAGCCAATACACCCACCATAGTTTCTTCCCTTGATGTGCTAGCAATCTGCTTCACGAACAGGGACGGTGCAGAAGACTAGACCTGGCACAATTCACTGAAAAGACAACCCTTAAAGTCTTCGGAGAAATCAAATTTCAAAGTGAACAGGGGCCAACAGTCTTAACCGTACACGCTAAAGCTGACCTGAAAGACGAGCTTTCCCAACTATTCAAGCAGAGTTGGCTGATTCTGCCTTATCAAAGCAATGCTCTCAAATAAGTCTACATGAGTCTTCTGTGTACTTTTTAATCTATACCGTCTCAGCAGCTTACATTGGAAGGAAAATCCGCTCTCAGATGACAGTCACTGTACTGCTGGTGATGTACCACGTTCACTACAGGGCACAGAGATGAGCAAGAGCAAAGGCTATTTGAAAATCCACGCCCAGTTAAAGGGACAATTTGCTCCACTCATATCCCTCAGCAGTAAATATCCATATGCATCTTTACACACCCTTTGCCATGAGCTGGTAACCCTAGCTATAAGAAAAATCACTTTGCATTCACAAGTTGACATGTATAGAGCCCATGCACTCTCACCATATTTGGTTTATTCTGCCAATGATATTTCTGTATTGAGTTTCTCACCTCACCTCTACTCTGGAAAGCATCCACAATGGAGAAAGAGACCTAGCCCCGTCAAGCTAGTGTAAGCACAACAGTGACAAATACAGGTAAGAGAAAGGCGGATGGAATGGCTGGAAAATGTGCTGCAAGGATGATAGGAAGGAAAAGGAAGTGGGTACAGTGACATGGGCTGACAAAAGTCACTCTGGTGGTTAAAAGACATGCGGTGGGCACACAGAAAGAGGGGAACCCAACCACAGAAGAAAATGTCTTCATCCAGGCAAAATGGGAGGAACCATAAAAACTTAAAAAGATTCCTTGAGGGGAGAGAGAGAGAGAAAGAGACAGAGAGAAAGAGAGAAAGAGGGGGAAGGAGAGAGGGAGGAAAGGAGGGAGGGATGGAGGGAGGGAGAGAGGGAAAGAGAGAGGGAGGGAGGGAAGGAGGAAAGGAGGGGGGAGAGAGAAGGAGAGAGGGAAAGAGAGGGCGAGAGGAGGGAGGGAGAGGGAAAGAGAAGGAGAGAGGAGTGTGAGGAGTGTGTGTGTGTGTGTGTGTGTGTGTGTGTGTGTGTAGGTGCATATGAGCTTGGCTGTAGGTTCCCACAGATGTCAGAAGGAGCATGCTGGATCTCTTGGAGCTGAAGTTACAGTTGTCAGCCAGGTGCTGGGAATTGAACCTGGATCTACTGGAAGAACTGCAGTGCTCTTAACTGCTAAATCATCTCTCCGGACCCAAGAACATATTTTCATTAAGACTTATTTAATTTATGCATATGATTGATATATGTGAACGATATCATACATTCATTCACCTGAACATAAAAGTACTACGTAAGTGTCTGGTGCTTGAGGAGGCCACTAGAGGGCATCCAATCCCCTGGGACTTCAGTCACAGATGGTTATGAGCCACCATGATGTGGGTCCTTGGGACCAAACCCAGGTTCTCTACCAGAGTAGCAAATGTTCTTAACCATTTGGAACCCTCTTTCTAAGCCCACCCCCAGGAACTTGTGTGTCAGATTAAAATAAAGGGTGTGCGCCTGTATCTGCATAATCCATTAATGGCTACATTATCAAAAATCTACTATAATTCAATTTTCCCTACCTAGATCTAAAACAGACAAAAAGCTTCAAATCTCCCACAATTTGAACAGATATCTCATTTTATAAAGGAAGAATACTTTTATGGAGAAGCCTTAATTATGGTCTTCTGGACTACCACGTCCAAAGTGTCTTGAAGTTGCCTTTCATTTTACATTTTAAGCATACTTGGTAAGCCTTGATCTAGCTATGCAGGCTAGGCTGGCTGGTTGGCCCGTGAGCCCCTCAGGGTCCCCCTGCATCCTCCTCCCCAGGAGCTGGGATTATAAGCATGTTCCACTGGAGGCTGAATTCAGGTCCTTGAGCTTGTATAGCAAGCCCATTACTAAGTTATCCCACCTGCCCCAAAACTTGATGTGTTGAGGGACAGGCTACCAAAAGTTTAACTCAATTTAGAAAAAAAAAATAAAGAATTCAAGTCAGAATTCTTTCATTAACTGAGCCTCAGTTTCCTCATCTTTAAAATTAAGGGAAGGCTGACTTTCTGCTATTGAAATCCTACTCATCAAGCGGAAGAAGAAAAACGTGTGCGAGTCACTCTTCCCTTCTTTGCAGAGCAGACTGAAGCGGCCAGAGGACAACCCCAACTCCCCGCCGCCTGCAATATGATCATGACTGGCTAGCTCTCCAGCAGTGACTCGGATAATCTTCAGAGTAGAAAACCTGAGAGCATTTTAAAGTTAGCAACTTTGCGATGGACTTGAGTCCACCATTAAAAAAAAAAAAGACTGCATTTTTAAAAGATGCACAGAACGCTGTCACTAACTTCTAGATGATATAATTATGTGTGCTTTTTGTTTTCTTCTCAAATCCTTTCTGTGTTTTCTATAATTTCGACAACAGAGAAGTACTAAAGGACTTACAGGAAAGGATTGTGCATTCTTACAAGTTTCCCCAGATCTCCCATCTAGCTGAAATTAGTGGGATGACTCTGGAGAATGCAGGCTAGTGGCAGTTCACTAACCTCGCGTGCACAAGGCCTGTTTCCATACCCCACATAGCAAAGATTAAAATAGAGCACGGTCATTGAGGTGTGGAGCAAAACCGGGCAGTATCACCATGCATGCCTGCACACAGTGGCTGATTAGCACTTGGCTGATTGCTGTGCTCAGAATCAGGACATTATTATCATAATCACAATCTATGGCTGACAGTCCTACGTGGAAATCAAAACATGCATTTGATCTAAGTAACAGTTTTTTTTTGTCCAGTGCCATGGCTCTGGAGAACCATGGTTAAAATTCCTTTCCAACTTAAAGTAAATGAAGTGAAACACCAGGACCCTTTTCAGCCCACACGCTTGTGCGTATATACATACACACACGTACACACACGTGCACACACACATTTTCTAGACAAAATATGATTGTTAATAAGCTTTAAAAATTTTTCTCCTCTTCTTCTGCTCTAAAACAAAAGACATCAAAAGTTAAGATAAATACTTAGCTGTCAAAACAAAATCCCCTCGGATGGAAAACACAAGAATAAATCTGATGTTACAAAAACAACTTCCATAGCAAGTGTCAATGTTCAAACTGTACAAAAAGATAACCAGGTGCTGTCACTAGTGAGGTCTCTAACGAAGGGAAAGCCAAGCTGCTGGATGGATGCCAATGTAGATAATGCCCAGGTTTGTGGCTATCAAAAAAAAAAAAAAAAAGCACTGTCTTGAAAGTTCAGGTACACCAGAAAATAAAGTTCTCCAAAATAAACATTGCAGTCTCTTGGGATAGAGCTCTAAAACAAATTCCATGTTGAATTCAATTCTTATCAGCTGGAGAGCAGATACTCACCCCTTATTGTCAACCACAGAACACCACGATCCATTGGCAACCATCACTGTCTCTAAAATTACTTTTTACCCAACACTCATATACTCTCCTTCCCCCCTTTCCCCCCCCCTCTCTACCAGGTACCTCCACTCACCACCAGCCTTTACGACAAGGACAGTAGCTTAGCCACAGAACTTCAACTCAAATCCCCACTCTGCCATTTATCAGTTGTGCAGTCTAGAACTCTAATTTTGTTTTTTTGTTTGTTTGTTTTGAGACTGGGTTTCTCTGTGCAACAGCCCTAGCTGTCCTGGAACTTGCTCTTTAGAGGAGGCTGACCTTGAACTCACAGAGATCCACCTGCCTCTGCCTCCCAAATGCTGGGATTAAAGGTGTGCGCCACCGCTGCGTGGCTCCAGTCTCAGATTCTTCATGAAATGTACACCTTCAAGACTCTGTAGAACGAAGAGGGGCAAACCAGATTATGAGTGTCAATACAACTAGTATAATTCCTAAAATGCATGAAAAAGAATTAATGCCCACTCCCTGGTACCCCTTTCCTCTTCCCTTGCTACTTACTCCAAGCCTGTCCAAATTTATCAGTCCTGGTTTTAATTAATCTCAAGCAAACTCAATGGTACTTCGAACATAGAGTAATTTCCAGTTTTCTCAATACCATGCTCTATTTTTATTATAAAGAACTTGCAAATGAGGTCTCTGTATACTGATGAACTTCTACAGCATTTAAAATTGTGTTCGCTAAGATTCTTGAATGATGCCCACCATAAGGGGAACCGTGAACGTCAGAAGCTTTTCATCTCTACTTCCAAGGCAACTTATTTTACCTCTCTGAACCTAGTTCCTCATTTACCAAAGAAGAGAAACATGTAATGTATGCAAGCACATGGAACGGAGTGCCACAAACACAAGCTGCTATTCTAATTATTCAGTTTGATGGGCAGGAACTAGCCACTTTGAAGTCTAATCAAATGAGCTCAGCCGAGTCCTCTACAGGGTCACATGAACACATTGCTATTGTCCTTTCCTCTCCTGAAGTTATGTGTTCCTGTGTTTGTAGAGGAAATTACATCAACCTCGGCATTACTGAGGCTTCAGGATGGCCACATTCATGCTGGGGTTGCTGCCCTATGAGTTCTAGGATATTTAAGCAACACCCCTGGCCTCTAGTGACTAGATTACAGGAAGTGCATCTGGGAAAAAACATCTTCTGGGCATTGTCCAGTGACCCCCGTGTGGCAAATTCCCTGGGGATGAAAACCACTAGTCCAGCACATTCCACAAGCAGAATGATTCTCCAGGATCTCAGATGGGACTCTGCAGAAGATCAAAGGTTTATCAAGGCACTACGGAATACTATTCACTCTTCTGAGTCCCATCCACCCATGGCCAACCGTAATTCAAAATTGACCACGGAAAAATGACTTCGTCTCAATTTGCCATTAGAAAATGTTTTAAATCACAGGAAGGGAGGCTGGCCATCCATCTCTCACTCCTCTACACCATATGGAAAGATAAGTTTATAGAGACACCTTTAATCCCAGCACTGAGAGGCAGAGGAAGGTGAATCTCTATGTACTCAAGACCATGCTGGTCTACACAGTGCGCTCCAGGACAGCCAGCTAAGAAAATAAGAAAGGTGACTTTAAATATCAGTAAATATGATATGCTCCCTTTAATTTATAGAAAATATCTTTACACATTATATCTATGAATCAGCCTATCACACTGTACCTCATAAATACATGCAATTATATCGACTAATTAAAAAAGGGAAAGTTAGGCACACTAGCACATGCCTGTATTCCCAGCAATCAGGGGGCAGAAGCAGGAGGATTGAGAGTTGAAGGTCGGCCTGAAGTACAGGAGACTTTGCCTCAAAAATAATAATAAAAAATTTCAAAGAGAAAATCTTTAGCCTTTAAGACACAGGCTCTCAGTATCCAAAGGTGGTTGGTTCCATAATCTATCTATAGATAGCAAAATCCACAGATAATCAAATGTTTCATATAAAATTACATTGTATTTGCACATAATCTACATCATTTTCTCATATACTTTAAATCATCTCAAATTACTTAGGATATCCAAGACCATGAGAATGCTATGCAGTTTTCATACAACAAAGGAAAGTCTACAAATGTTTAATCAAGATGTCCATTTGTAAATATTTTCAACAATTGATTTATAGTACCCCAAATGAAAAATATGTCTCAAACAAAGGCATTGGAAAGAAATGACTTCACTGTTTGCAGGACTAACGAATGTTTAATAGATTCACAACGACTATACGGATAGCCAAAGGACTCCAGACATGTCTTAATTAATCAGAACGGATTAACTATCTATACTTTTCTAGAATCACACCAGAAAGGCAGGAGATATTTCTTATATACTTGGTATCTGGGCACCAGGTACACAGGCCTCCATCAGAGGAGGAGACTCTATAAATGGCTGGTGGAGAAAGGAATGCTCATATATTCTGCTTAATTAGGCACTGTGCTGGCAGAGAGGAAGGGGAGGGAGGGAAGAGAGAGGGAGGGAGGGAAACTTTTTTACTGTGTTCGACAGGAGCTGAAAGAAAAAAAAATATCTTAAGAAAAAATAACTACAATATACTCCCATGTATCCCAAATCCAAACAACTGTGTAGTTCAGTTAACAACAACAAAATGTGTAGACAAAAGTTAAGGAGCGCAGCCAAGGAGATCACGACTAAAGTTCAAGCAAGCAGGAACATTTGTTCAACTCCTACAAGGTTATAAAAGCCAATGTTGCTGGGGGGGGGGGTGAAAAGAGAAGAACCAGGAGGAAGAGATTAGGAAAACAGGGCTTAGCCTCAGGAGATTAGCTGCCATGCCTTCAACAAATTATTTGTTTTTAATGTCTAAACTTAGGCTAGGGATGGTGTTCCATGATAACGGAGCCTGCTCTGCATGTGTGAGGCCTGGGTTCCATCCCCAGTGCTACAACAACTGAATGAATGAATGAATGAATATCCAAACTGAAGTCCTGATGCTGAATTTCTCACAGAAAGGCTTAATTTACATGTTACTTTTCCAAGAGATAACTAGCCAAATTTTTAAGATTATTTAGAACAACTATTTCATCAGACTGCTAATTTCTGAAAGTTCTTCATTCCCCCCCACCATCTTACAACAGGTTCTCAAAAAGCCAAGTAAAAGATTCCCTTTGCTCCTTTTGTTTAGAGAGAAACGAAAGGCCCATTTTCCCACCAACATACTGCTCCTCTTAAGAATTTTTTCTTTTCACCACTTTCAGCATTCTTCTCCCTCAGAGGAAAAAAACACCAGATTTAAATTAGATTGTGAAAATGCGCTCTTTCTCACCCCCGCCTTGCTGCAGAACACACACGAACACATCACATAAACATTTGAATGGTACACACAAAAGCACAAGTAAATGTATGTTCCTTAATCACGTAGACCCATGCTCTATCTCCACTTCAACATCTCTAGTTTTAACATTTCCAACAAAGGCAATATCTTATTCAAGTAATCCATTCATTTAATGTATATTAAATTATCTCCAAAGAACTCATGCAAGAGGAATTTCTACCAATTTGCATGTTATACTCTTCGTTTCACCCCCAAATCTAGACATGCTAGAAAAAATATTTCCCTTCTCCAAAAAAAAATGAAATATTGGAATGGAAGCCTAGAATTTCAAAAGCCATGCGTGGTTACAGAATCTATATGGTACTATTAGAATGCGTACTTACTGTGTGGTGCTTTGTACGAATCGTGGCCTAGCTAACGAATCTCCTGTTGCATGCAGACTCTATTTTGCCCTTAAAAATGTTCACTAGATGATTTAAAGACTGAAGGTAGACTAGATGGGAACCTCATGTAACCCGAATGGGAAAGCATTATCGTCCTGGCACATTGAAGATTCACAGCTTTTTAATGCACATTCTACCTAAGCAAATACGGGCATGAATTTCCAAAGCTAAACTACCAACCCCAAGCCCTTGATTTTTTGAAGTATATGGAATGGGGAGCGGCCTGTTCCTGGGGATGGGTAAGGATGGGAACTCTATCCAATTCCACGTGAACCAGAATTTAAACTTGTCCTCTTCCTTAAATGTTCTCATTTCCAATGATCATTCCGTTTATATTAAAACAGCCTTAATCAAGATAACAAAAATATTCCCAGTATTTTATAAACTTGAAATACATTTGATAACATGGAGAATTACAAGCAATTACAAAATGATAGCTCCAATTAGGAAAACTGGATCTGTTCCAAATTCAAATCAAAGGAGGCTCAGCTAGTCCCAATGGCATAATTTAAATGAGGAGTATAGAGGATTTCCAGCAAAGACATTTGTCCCACTCATGCCCTTCAGGAAATTCAAAAACCAAATCCGAAATCACATTCATATACTGTCTTGCCTCCTCTTCCCAATGTGCCACCCTAGTTGTGGGGGTCGCTGTAATCAGAATGAGCCTGGGAAATTCTAAAGGCCCCAATACAGAAAATAATAGCGCATACGCCGAGTTTGCCTTGGCCTTTCTGATTCAAACCTCTACCTAGCTGTGGAAGGCTAAGCCATGGGAACTTCGGAAGCAGAAACCCTTTTCCCAGTGCCCAAGACAGCATGTAGTGGGAATTTCAAGCTTTTTGAACACAGAAAGGTCACACCCAGCAGTTTTCCTAACCCACCTTGCCAAGGCTCAACCAAGACTCAACCTAAGTGCTAGAACCTTCTTCTTGCTTCCATGCTAGAGCAGAAATCCAGTACCCTCTCCCCACCCCCATCCCCCACATGACTGCCCTTCCCCATAGAGGGCAGAACCGCTCCACCAGCCCTCTCCCTTCCTCACCTTCTCCTAGCACTCCCCTCCTTCCACCCCCAGCATCCCCAAAGGGAAAACCACCACGCAGCTCCCTCAACATCTCCGTGGAAGGAACCAAGGCAAGGTTCCACCTTCCTCTCCAGCCCAACAGGCGCCATCCTTAATGGATAACCAATGAAGCAAACCCCCCCCCCATCATCATCGTCATCATCACCCCCCCCCCGCTACTCTCAACTGCTGCTAGCTAGCCTAAAAAAGAAAAAAAAAAACCAAAGGTGTCCCCACCTCGCCCCACCCCCACTGCCCGCCATCCTGGGTGAGAAAACCAAAAGCCCCCTCTTTTTACCCCTACCCTCAATCCTTTCAGAGGAAAGACCCAGAGCCACCCCCACTGAATCCCCCCCCACACACACACACACACTCTCCAGGGAGCGAAGCTCTGGAGAGGAGGCAAAGGCGCGCACCCTAAGGGACCTTAGAGCCCCAGGTTCCGCAGCCGCCAGCGTGGGCGAGGCCGCCGAGGCTGGAGGCCGCAGGTACCCAAACCCCGCAGGTCGGCGCAGCCCCGGAGTGGCGGCAGCGGAGCAGAGCTGCGGCTCCCCAGGGAGGCGCTCACACTCACACTCACACACACACACACACACACACACACACACACACACACACGGAGGGAACGCGGGCTTACTGTCTGGGGATGCTCACCCACGCAGCTGTCTAAGCGGCACCGGTGGCCGCTACCAGCTCCGAGGCCGAAGCGTGGCGGCGACAGCGACGACTGCGGACTGAGCCCCCTCGGGCGGGCGGTGGATGTAGGGCGCGCGGGGAGGGGCGCACGAGAGTGGGAGGGAAAAGGGGAGGGAGGGAGCACGCGCGGGGGCGGGGGCGGGCGCGGCCCACTCGGGGCGGGGCGGGGCAGGGCGGAGCGCGCGTCCGCCTAGGCTCTGCCGGTAGCGCGGGGGCTGCGGTGCGGGGGAGACCGCAGGCGCGCGCGCGCGCGGGAGCCGGTTGGGCAAGCGCGGGAAGGGGGCGCGGTTGCGTGGGCCCCGCCTCGGGAGAGGCCAGGATGCCTGCAAGGCGTGCGCGGGTGCGCGCGGGAGGTGGCCGCGAGCCCGCGGTGGCGCTGCTTCCCGGAGCACCCCCTAGCTTTGGAAGGGCACGCGGAGGGCGGGCTGGGGGCGCTCCCCCCCCCCCTTGCGGGCCGGCCTTCGCGGGCTGTCGGGGAGTCACGAGTCACTGCAGGCAGCCGCGGCCAGAGCCCAGGAGGTGGGAGCAACAAAGAGAGGCAGCCAAGGTGGCCTCTCGCCTCTCCAGGGGCCTGGCTGACCTGCACACCCCATTACAGCCCGCGATTGCGGATCTCTTGGTTCTCATCATGCTAAGATACCCACCGACGACATCTCCCTGTACTAACATGCAGGACAGAACGAAAAGAGCCTTTATCCAGGTTTTTTTTTTTTTTTTCCATCACTCCGAAAGCACTTCGGACAGTGTGTGACTCGATCTTTCACTCCTTCAGTTCAGTGAGCCCTCACCATGGGCCAAGTACTGGGCCAGATGCTGTAGATAGAGTGCAGTTGTGCACGCACGCTGCCTTACTGGTGGAGCAAAAGAGAATATAAGTAAGCGAGAAAATAATCACACTTGGATAGACTGCAGGATAAGATGGGGCTGCAAATAGTGTAAAAAGGTGGCCTTTAATCTAAGCCCTGGATGGTATTAAAGCAGTACCATAAAAAGGAAAACTTTCCAGACAGAAGGAGTAGAGGGAAAAAAAAAAAAAAAGAATCCGACCATGCCCGTGAATGGACTTGATAGAAGAGGATTGAGAGGACTGCAGGTGAACTAGAGAAAGCTGCTTTGAAATCTTCCCTTGTAAGGGGGAACAGAAAGGGAAAGAACCGGGGGGGGGGGATGAGTAGGGTCGAGGAAAACTTCCATTTTCTGCTGTGAATTTGGAAGGTGGGGGTAGCTAGAGTAGGGACTAACCCTGGTGAGGCAGGAGGAAGGTCCATTAAAGGAGTTCAGAGTCTTGATACAAAATGAAGGCCAGATCGAAGGAGAGAACTGGTGCTTTACGCAGAAGCGGACGTGGCTGAGAGGTGGAGCAGCTGTGGGTTTAAGCCAAGCGAACAGTCTAAACATTGCTGTTTTCTCCAAGCTTCACAAACCAGGTGGTGGCCTCTTTCACCAGAGGGCCAGTAGCTATTTTCAAAACACCCTTCCCTCCCTTGCTCCCCAGATCCTACCTTCTTTTTTTTTTCTTTTTATTCCCCCTCATTCTGAGCCCTTAGAATCACTGAGGTTTGGTATTTCTGGATTAGCAAACTAAGTCTTGCTGCCTATTACTTAGCACAGAAACTGATCTGCCCCAAGCCATCATGGGAAAGTACTGAACAATTAGCTCCTCTTCAAGCAGCTCTCCTGCATACCAGTCCCTAGGCTCGACCAAAAAGAAATGGCCAAGAGCGCTCACAATGGGAAGCTCTGGATGGCTCTGGACAGAGAGCCTGTTACTGGAGATTTTAGGATCAAAGCCAGGGCTCTGGCAGTTCTAACAAGATCTGCTCTACCACCTCTCTCTGCTTATTAAAGACGCAAGTTAAGAGTGAAAAGCAGAGAAAGGAAGGAGATTTACTCTCTGTAGCCACATTGAGAAGAGGAACAAATAAAGAGGTCTAGTGACCCTCAAGTCCATCTCACATGAGGATTAAGACTGAATAGAGCGCAAGAGGCATGTGAAGCTAAGCAGTGCTGGCTAAGTTGTTTGTGATCTGGCCTATCTGTGACACAGCACTAGGCTCCAATATGTCTCGCAGGGCGGTCTGACCACAAGTTGTCAAAACAGTGCAATCTCTTCTTGGAAAGCAGGTTCTCCTTCGACCTTTCCCTCCCCCCAGCGTGATTCCTGGGAAGACTGCGATTGTTTCTTTATTCTACAAGCCAAAAGGAGGGGCGCAAGTGTCTGTCTTTAGAATATATCTTTGACCAGGAAGTCTCTCTCTCTGTCTCTCCCTCTCCTTCCTTCCCTCCTCCGTCCCTCCCTCCCTTCCTTTCTTCCTTCCTTCCTTTATTTTTTGAGACAGGGTTTCTCTATATAGCAGCCCTGGCTGTCCTGGAACCAGCTTTGTAGAGACCGTGCTGGCCTTAAATTAGCAGAGATCCTACAGACCCCTTTCTTAGGGACCCTTCCAGTGCTCGATAGGTATTAATTATCCCTTTCCTTCCCTTTCATTCTTTTATCCTTCCTTCTTTCCTGCCTCCCTTCAACCTTCAGCACTTCTCTGCTCCACACTTTCCTTCCTGCTTCTTCCTTCCCTACTTTCCTCCCTTTTGTAGACGTTCATCAAGCTCCCTGTAGGTCTAAGGCATCTGACCCCACATCACCTTAGCTAAATCTACACCCAAAGCCAACCCTGCCTTCTTAACACTTCATCTCCTTGCATTGGAATTCCGCTTCTGGAGATCACAGAAACACATTGTTTCACTGAAAGCATCTAAAGAACTGTGGTCGTGTTGCTGAATAAGTAAGCTAGAAGGAAAGGGGCTGTTCACATGGAGTGTTTGTGTTAGAGCATTTTTGTAATGTTCCACTGTGAAGATAAAAAAATAATAGGCTGGATTCAGATAGCATAATCTCAGACCTGAGTGTGCTTGGCTTTTCTTTTTTCTTTCTTTCTTTCTTTCTTTCTTTCTTTCTTTCTTTCTTTTTTTTTTTTTTGAGTAATGTAACAGACATAAGGAAAGGGGTATTCAATTTCAGTAGCACTTAAAGCCCGTTGGAAGGAACTATGGAGCATTTACTACCCAAAGCAATCAAGTCCTTTGCGTTGTCTTCAAAAAGTACCGATAGAGAGAGGCCTAAGAAAACAGCTCAGGGGTAGAGTACCTGCCTGGCGTGAGGCCTGCACTGGGAAGGAGGGGGGAGGGAGAGAGTGAGGGACAGAGGGAGAGAGAAGCAAGAGGGGGAGAGAGAGAGGATTATAAGGACTGATAATTTTAGGTTCTCAGAAGTATCAGGAGTCTATAGTCACCATCTGATTAGTCTCATATTAGATACTATGATTCCTACCTTACAGAAGAGGAGAGAGTGGCTCAGGATAAAAAGAAAAAAACAAAAACAAAAACATGGAGGCTCTAGAGCCCACATCCAAACCTATAAATTGTAATTCCAAAGCAACAAAAGAAGAATGCTCATCACTTTTTACCAATCCTGATTGGTTATTCATTTCTGGTAAGCTGTTTTCTGAAAGTGTCATTCCTGAGCATCAAGTTCCCCTTCCACAAGAGAGCTTAAGATTTAAATCACTTGGTCTGTTTCAGGTTTATCAAGCCCCAGGGCAATGATGGAGACCAACATGACCTCATCTACCTCTCCAGCCAACCGTACGCACACTCAGAGCCTACGCTGCATCAACCTAGAGACTCGAGGGACTGTGAAATGTAGTCTGTGTATTTCCTTCACCATATCTTTTATCACTGAAGTTTATTCTGCCTAGAACTGTTTCAGTGAATTCCTTACCATCTCTGCATTTCTGGAGTAGCTCAGCCTCTGAAGGTCTAGAGTCGAACTCTATGCCAATCCCCATTCCAATCTATTTCTCCTCCTATGTTTCTCTCCATTGTGGACATGTCACCCCCAGCATTCAAAATCAAAATTCCCGTTACTTTGGATTCCATATTCAATAAATTACAAAGTCTGGTAAATTCACCTTCTGAGATACTAAAACCTCTTCCAAACTGCCTTTAAGCATGTCAGACAGAACCCACTGATCCATGGCACTTGGATCATGCCATTTGCACAGGAGACAATAGTGACATACCAGGTAATTTCATGTGTCTATTCCCACCGCAAAATGATGGACAATATAACATGTCTTACCTGATTATATATCCCTCCAGTTTCTTGGAACCTGGAAATTCTTTTAAAGATATTTCTTGGAGGCAAAATAGAAAAAAACAGCGTAATAAACTCCCATGCATCAAACAGTTATCTACATATGATTCATTTAATTTAGACTCCCTCCACCCATTCCCCCCAAACCACACACTCTGGACTACTTAGAATGAAATGCTAAGTATCACTCCATTAAAAAAAAAAAAGAAGTTCAAATGGCTAAAAGACACTTAAGGTTATGCTCAACCTCCTTAGCGATCAGGGAAATGCAAATCAAAACAACTTTGAGATATCATCTTACACCTGTCAGAATGGCTAAAATCAAAAACACCAATGATAGCCTTTGCTGGAGAGGTTGTGGAGAAAGGGGTACCCTCATCCATTGCTGGTGGGAATGCAAACTTGTGCAACCACTTTGGAAAGCAGTGTGGCGGTTTCTCAGGAAATTCGGGATCAACCTACCCCTGGACCCAGCAAT
>NW_026067990.1:7207798-7373927 GCF_014885135.2 Alexandromys fortis
GAGGGGGGGGGGGGGGGAGGGAGGGAGAGGGGGGACGGGGGGAGGGGAGGGGGGGGGGAGAAAAGGGAACCGGGAAGGGAAATGGGAGGCGGGGAGGAGGCGGAAAATTTTTTTTCAATAAAAAATTATATTTAAAAAAAATCCCTCTTGCCTACAGAAGCTATCGCCATCACAGGGCCTCACTGCAGTACGTTTGTGAAGATGCGTAAACAAGCTTACTGTGCCTCCAGTTGAATGAATGACTAGAGTGCATAATAATAAATAACTATACTTGGGTTTATAAAAAAAAACTCCAGTGTACATTGCTAAAAGGCAAAGACTTCCTTCCTTTTTAGCAAAAGCATGATATCATCACACGTAAGAGGAATTAACTTAAAAAAAAAAATCCTTACCATCAACAAATAACTAGATTTCGGAATTCCCAAATGTCTCACATGTTTTCATGCAGTTATTTCTTCCAAACATGGCATGTGTAAAGACCCATTTAATTACACATATTACTCTGTTTTTAGCTAATGTTTCATTGATGAATGAGTGGATAGGCGTGTGAACAAATAAATTCTCATTACCATCTCCCTTTTCTCCAACAGTCCAAATTTACCCATTTTACAAAGAACCCGCAGAAACTCTTCCGTGCGGAACCAATACAAAACAATATCGCCCCTTTCCCACTGACATTGTCATCAAGACCTCTTGCCCTTATTACACAAAATTTACATTAAGATTATAAAGAAGTTTACGTCCCCTATAAAGTTCCATCTCCTAAAAAGTAAGTAACATATTTTACTCGTCTGTGTATACATCTTGGCACCAAGAACAAGGCCTTGCTAATACTGGACAACCAAATAATTTATTTTTAAACTGAATAGAATTAATAATCAAAATTAACATCCATAGATTTAGGTGTCCTTCAAGTATAGTAGAAAAACTATTGCAGACATGGGCTCAAGTGTGAGTATGACCTCCTGTTGGTTATGTGGTCCAGGGAAATTTATAAACTCATGTATCTTCAAACATTTTTGCTGGCATGCTTTATATAATGAATTCAACAACTGTATATATCCTTCCCTATATATTATAAATTGATATATAGAAACCTTTCACTCTATTTTCAAACAGCAACAAACAAAAATTTATTTTTTGATCTATTATAAGTATTTTCATTCTATGGTAAAATTGCTACATCACTTTATTGTATCCATCCAGATGAATGTAAATACTACAACCCATACCCAGCAGTAGGTGCTTAAATATAGGCCATTAACAGCTGAACATTTTACATTATTCTCTTTATTTCTTCCTTAAAATCATAGCTCCATTCCCTTCTGCAAGAGAGGTTAGTCCTAATGTAACATATTTTAAGCATGTGAGTCTGGATTGTATCATCGGACATAGACCTTTATTTAGTAGGGAGAGTATGGGCACAGTCTCCCACTATCATAAATGATTTAGTCAAGTTTCCCATATTCAAAAAGCTCACAGCAATCAGCACACCCACAATGCAATGGGGAGCTTTGCCCTAGGAAACCACCTTCTTGCTCATGGTTTTGCTAGGTAATATGGACTTTTTTTTTTTTGAGATGGGGTCTTATGTAGCTCATGTGGGTTTCTAACTCACTAAGGAACTGAGGATAACTTCTGATCATTCTGTTTTCACTTCCCACGTGCTGAGAAAATAAGAATATGGCATCATACCTGGTTTATTGATATATTTCTCTGTAAAAATATACATAAATTAAAATTAACCTTTGTTTTAGCATAAGGCTATATATATTTTTTTGTGTTACTGGAGATTTTAGGGACAAAGCTTGGGATTTGTCATTCCCAATAAGCTAGGCTCAAACTTACCTTCCCATAAGCAAGTTCAAGAGACAAGTAATTAGTAAAAGTAGAAAGTAAGAATGATTCAGTGTAGCCACACATAAAGAGGCGCAGTGACCCCACATTTGTTCTTGGGATACTACAATGAGATCATGGTTTAAACAGAAGACAAGAAATATACAGAGCTGAGCAGTCCTTGCCAACATGTCGTCCTGGCCATTGTTGACTCCCCATTTCCTAGGCTCCAGTCTGTCCTTCAAGGTGGTCTCACGCATTGTTAGAACCACGTGAAATTTCTTCCTCTGTCGGGCACGAGGCTCCAGCATTTCCCTCTCTCAACAAGAGAATCCAGGGCAAGTTGAATCTTTAGGGTCCTTTGTTCCAGTAGCCAGATAGTTTAGTGTTTCCCTTTAAACTATCTTCCTCATTACCAATAGGATTACAGATGGAGTATCTTTAGTTAAAAAAGAACTTTGTTTTTAGAAAATAGTTAAATGTGCTATTACAAAATTTTTGGAGATATACTCCTAGAGAATGAAGTATTTTTTTATCTAGTTCATATATTTGTGGATCCATTTCTTTATTATTAGGTAAGGCAACCTCACATTTCTTTTCTTTCCTAACTTTACCAAATGTAGATGCTAAGCTCTGTCCCAATAACTGAATGGAAGGATGGAGATTGTTCTTACAGCATTTTCTCACACAATCTCTTCTTTCTTTTTTGTTTTTTTGTTGTTATTGTTTTTAGATTTTTTTCTCTATTTATTTTATATTTATTTTATTGGTGGTTTGCCTTCATGTATGTCTGGGTGAGGGTGTTGGATCCCTTGGAACTTGAGCTACAGACAGTTGTGAGCTGCCAGGTGGATTCTGGAAACTGAACCCAGGTCCTCTTTAAGAGCAGTCAGTGTTCTTAACCGCTGAACCATCTCTCCAGCCTGCTCAGTTTCTTTTAGTTATATATTATGACAATGTACCATCAAAAGTCATTATAATGGCATATTGACTCACCATTCCATAAAATCCTTCAGCAACTTTGTTGAAAGCAAGGAATCTGTAACCACCAGTGATGTAAAAGGTCCTGTTAGGCAGCTGAGAATTCAGGCTCCAACATCAACACCAGGAAGTTCCTCTCCCCTGGGAGATGCACCAGAGTCCCAGTGGCTGGGGAAGAGGACTTTCTTCCTTTGTAAAGTGGGAGAAGGTTTGTGGAGGAAGCAGAAAAGGAAAGCCACTTGCCTGAGCCAATGTTTTCAGGCCGCTCAGTTGTGGGCAGTACAGTGACTGTCTGTCTCATTGTTCCTCGCTAGTGAATGCACCTGTCGCGTCCTGACACTCCTTTGTGGACACCAGTGTGATTTTCATTTATCCCAATTTCCACATGCAACGGAGGGTACTTATGTCACAGGATTATTTGTCGATGGCATTACGGATCATGCATAAAGCCTTCCAGAACAACATTAGACAAATAGGTGCGTAGAAAATGTGAGCGGCGTGGGGCTGATCTAACTGGAGCTCACCAAGGCCAGCTGAACTGGGACTGATGGAGCATGTGATCAAACCGGACTCTCTGAACGTGGAGGACAATGTGGGCTGACTAAGAAGCCAAGGACAATAGCACTGGGTTTTGATCCTTCTGCATGTTCTGGCTTTGTGGGAGCCTAGTATGTTTGGATGCTCACCTTAACTAGACCTGGAAGGAGGGGGGAGGACCTTGGACTTCCCACAGGGCAGGGAACCCTGACTGCTCTTTGGACTGGAGAGGGAGGGGGAGGGGAGTGGGGGGAGGGGAGGGAAATGGGAGGAAGGAAAGAGGTGAAAAATTTTAATAATAATAATAAAATAAAGAAAAAAAAGAAAATGTGAGCGTCCCTCCCCAACTTGCTGTTTTTCCACTCGTGCTTTTACACAAGAGTAGTTATCTTTTGTCTTATTTGACTGGTATAGTGTAAACAGCATGCTTTTTTCAAAAAAGGTATGCAATTTGGCTAAGATAACACATTAAAATCAATTAAAGTTAGTTGAAAATACAATCAGAACATTTCCACACACATTTTAAAGCCTTCATTCCTCTAATACAAATAAAAATCATATTTACATATACATATATGTTCAAATAATTGTATGTCAGACATCGATACTACTCAAATTTATCAATAAGTCAACACAATTCCTATCAAAATCCCAGCTGTTTTTTCTCCAGAAACTAATATATGATTCTTCAGTTGACCCGGAACACTCAAAGCCACCTTGAAAATAAAGAACGAAGCTGGAGGATTATTCTTCTTTAATTACAAAAGTAAATGTATGCTGTAGTAATCAAAACTGTCTGCTGCTGGCATATGAATAAATATAAATCCATGCTGGGAATTAAAATGGACTTTTCAGAGCAACCCTTACACTGGGAAATTGCTTTTTAACAAGAGTGCCAAGACAGGGTAGGGTGAAAGGGGAGCTGAAGAGATGGCTCAGAGGTTAAGAGCCCTGGCTGCTCGACAGAGGACCCAGGTTCAATTCCTAGGACCCATCCAACAACTTACAAGTCTAACATCTCTAACTCCAAAGGTTCAAAGCCCCCCTCTGGCTTCTGCAGGCACAAGGCACACATGTAGTATAACATATGCAGACAAACACACACACATAATAAATATGTTTAGGATAGTTTTATATTATTTTCCTTTTAAATTTATTTTAAATTTTATTATGAAAATGTTGCAAATAAAAAATTAACACACCAAAATTAAGCAGGCCCAGCTCAATGAACTTCTATACAGTTAGAGTAGCCATCAAAATGGAAGCTGTGAAGCTTCACATTGGATTTTATACTTTCACTATTGAATACACTTTTATGTACATATCTACAACCAGAGGCAATATCTATGACAGAATTAAAGCTAGAAAAACAATTAACTTTATATCCTCTTCCTTCCTCGTCCCCTAATATAAATCTTTAAGAGAGAGAATGATAAGGCAGATCAATAGTTGTGGTTGGATCTAATTGGATATGTATATACTTAAAAATGAAACTGGACCTCTTCTTCTTAGCAAGCACACAAATTCATTCAAAAAGGATCAAGGGGCTGGAGAGATGGCTCAGTGGCTAAGAGTACCAATTGCTCTTGCAAAGGACCAAGGGTCAGTTCACAACACTCACATGGCAGCACACAACTGTCTGCAACTCCATTCCCAGGGACTCCAAGCCCCTCTTCTGGCCTCTATGGACACAACCGGACTCACATGCGGTGCACAGACATACATATAGGTAAATCCCCCACCTGCCAAAAACTGAAAACAGAGCAACCACAATAACAAAACACACACACACACGGGACTAAGGATGTAACAAATCTAAGATGTGAAACAATGAAATTCATAGACAACCATAAAAGCTAGTGCATGTTTGTTGTTTCAGTACACAGGAAGACTGCAACATGAGGATCTTGACTTTGAGGCTAACCTCGGATGGGCTACATAGTAAGGCTCTGCCTCAAAGTGTTAAAAACAAAGAGCTATGAAATATGTTGCTGAATTGGTTTATATAAAATATCAAGAATAGGCAAGCCCATGGAGACAAGAACCAGGGAGAAGATGGAATATGGAGAACGAGTGGAAGAGTGAGTAGCCTAGGCATTCCTCCTAGGGCAATGAAAATGTCCTGGAATTAGATGACGGGGTTGTCTGTACCACTTTGCCACCATACTAAACTTCTATCAACTATGAATTTTTACAGTGGGTGAAGTGTATCTCAGCTAAAAACAAAGTGGCAATTAACAAAAACATGGGTGCAGAGAGACAAACTCCTTGTCTGACTCAGTTATTACTATGGTGCCTACACACCAATTTCTGAAATTTCTCCCACATTCAGACTCAGTCACTGGGATTCTTCAATAAAGGACTAATTTTTGGAGCCTATCTATCTATCATCTATCTATCATTTATATTTATTTATTTATTTATTTATTTGTTTGTTTGTTTGTTTGTTTGTTTGACAGGTTTTCTCTATTTGGCCTTGGCTGTCCTGAAACTCACTCTGTAGACCAGGCTGACCTCAAACTCAGAGATCCACCTGCTTCTATCTCCCAAGCCCTGGGATTAAAGGCATGTGCCACCACTGTCCAGCTTCTCTGGAGCTTTTAAAAAATAAACCATATGAACACATGAACTCTGTCTTATTTAATATGTTATAATTTGTTCCTGCACCCACTAAATTTGATGTCAAATTTTCCCAAATTTAAACTGGGTGTGGTGGCATATGCCTATAATCTCAACACTCAAGAGGCTGAGACAGGAGGATCACAAGTTTGAAGCCAGCTCAAACTACATCTTAGCTGAAATCTGCCTTATAAGCCTAAAGAAACCTTGCCCTCCTCAAAAGATTTGGCTAGTGAGTGGAACCCTTTTTTGTTGATTTCAGTTGGGTGTTTTAATGAATCTATTCAATGTTTTTAGCATTTTCTTACATTATAAGCTATTACAGTCTAACTTCCCCCTTTTAAAAAAAGATTTTTAGACTATGTATTGTATTGTGTATCTCTGTACGCATATATGCACATAAGTGCAGGCACTCGTGGTGGCCAAAAGAGGGAATCAGATCGGCCGGGGTAGAGTCTCAAGTAGTTGCACGTTGCTTAATATGGGTTCTTGGAACTGAACTTGGGCCCTCTGGAAGAATACTTTGTTTTTTTATTTTTTGAAACAGTGTCTTACTACATAGCCTTGGCTGTCCTATGAAGACTAGGCTGGCCACTAAGCCATCTCACCAGTCCCCTAACTTTCTTCTTTCCTTGGACCCAATATTCCAGACAAATCTAGTTCCTTTTATTGTGAAGCAGCATGGTACACACATAGAGAGGTGCCATCTGGATCGACCATTGAGAAGGGACTTATTTCTTAACTGTGGAAAATGTGGTCACTTCCTTTTGAGTCTGCCTCAGCTGTAAACCCCTTCACCTAAGTGCATGCCCTTCTTAGGACCACGCACATGCAGTAACTGTGTGAGACATGGTGTGAAGACCTCACAGCGTTGCTAGTTCTCCTGAAACACCATAGACAAGCCAGTAAGAATCTTCCATAGCTCTTTAGGCCATTCTTTTCCTTTTAGAAAATAAGGATATTCAAAAACAAGTATGTGCTTGTAATTTTAGCCTTTATGATCAGGAAGCTAAGCCTGGCAGACCATGAGTTTGAAGTCAGCTTAGGCTGTCTAGTGATATCCAGTAAGACAAAACAAAATAACAACAAAAAATAAAGACATGGAGTCTAGCTATGTCATTCATAATGGCTTCAAACACTGAGCACCAAAGGCTCCTCATGTCTCACCCTGCCAAATATTTGGGACTATAGCTTTGTACCACGGTGATAGAGTTTTTTTGTTTTGTTTTCTTTCTCATTCTTTGAGCCAGGGTTTCTCAGTGTACCCCTTGGCTGTCCTGGAACTGCCTCTGTAGATTAGGCTGGCCTCAAACTCACAGAGATCCACCTGTCTCTGCCTCCCTAGTGCCGGGATTAAAGATATGTGCCATCGTTGCCCAATCCGATCGACTTCTTTTTAGTCTCTATATATGTATCACTGAATATTCTCAATGAAATCACTGTGTAACAAGTTATTGTGTTACATTTTATTTTGATGCATAGTGTATTTTTAGTGTGATATAATAAATAAATGTGTTTATGTGGGATTAACTTTTTATATTTAATTTTATTTGATATTTAAATATTAATTTAATCATAAAACAAAATATGCAAAATAAAGAGAATTATCCCTTGAATCCCATTAGCATCTACTACCTTTAGGAAAGCAATTTCCTTAATTTCTGATTCATTTTACCTATAAAACATTTTCTGAAGATATTAGCAGTTACATAGCTATACACTTTCACTTTTTTCTTATCTAAATGTCAATATATTTGCCCTGGTTGGATTTTTATGTTAACTTGATACAAGCTAGAGTCATCTGAAAGGAGGGAACCTCAACTGAGGAAATGCCTCCATAAGATCAAGCTGTTGGGCCTTTTCTTAATTAGTGATTGATGAGGACGGGCCCAGATCATTCCTGTCCCGACTTCCTTCGGTGATGAACAGTGAGTGATGTGGAAGTGTAAGCCAAATAAACCATTTCCTCCTTCCTCCCCAACATGCTTTTGGTCATGGTGTCTCCATCTTGCAAACACAAGATGTATGTTTTTATTCAAACCATACTTTAAAACTGAGAGAAAGTCAAGTACTCTTTAGATTGTTCTGTTTGGTTCTTTTACTCAGATGCTGGGTTGTAGGTTTCCCTTCATGGTAGCCACCATGCTTAGAAACTCTGTCATTTTGTTGAGAACCAGTTTTTTTATGTCGATTTTCCTGTACGTGACCATGTTCAGGAAAGTAGGTTTTCAATGGCCTCAGTTCTGGCCCATCAATCTATCAATAGCTTAGATCATTGCTTCCCCCCCCCCCCGAAAAGATTTAGCAGTTCTCGTGCCCATTCATATGTGACACAAAACTAGGTGGAGATGTCACAACAGCTAGAGTCTGAAATTCTAGCCAAATCCTGGTGCGCAGGGAGAAGAGCGGGAAGTAGTTAGTGCTGGGGCCCGGCTTCTCACTGCAAGGGAAATTCTCATGGATTTGCAGTCTTACCAGAAGCTGCTCCTCGCTTACTGCTTTCTCTGTTTGGATCCTTGAAAACTTTCCTCTACTGTTAGACCATCAGGGACTTCTAAAGAATTCTGAAAGTTCTTTTGGATAATTGCTGCACTTTTGGGAGAGTCAGGCATCTGTTCACCTTACTGTGGTTTGACCAGAAAGCCGTTTGTTTATTTCTTCAGTATTCTTTTTCTTTCTTTTGTACCGGAGGTGAGATCCAGAGCTGATTGCTAGGCAAGGGTTCTACCACTGAGCTATGTTCCCTACAATCAAGGAATACTTACTGAAGGCACACTTTGTACCAATCCAGGTTCTTGAGATGCTAAAATTTCAAAATGCATTATCACACCTGATCAAAGCTCAAGATTCTTTCTGTGCTCTGTTAAAGACTGAGAAATTTGCCTTCATAATATAGTAGAAGCCTTTCAAATATACCAGGAGGGCTAGATTCAACGAGATCTGCATCTAGCCCTCCTCCTCCTCCCTTCTCCCTGGATTTACCTGCTTGTACTCTCTTAAAATAAAAGACTCAAGGAAGAGAAAGCCCACCCTGGAAAGAAATCTTGTCATTTCTCCCATCATTCCCTTCCATTGTACTGATGAAGACATTAAATGCTGAAATCACTTCTAGGAAAAAATCCCTGCCACCTACTCAATATTCAGCATTATTCCCTAGGACCTGAAGCCTTGTTTTTTTTTTTTTTTTTTTTTTTTTTGTGTGTGTGTGTGTGTTTTTAAGTTACTGTAAAGAATTCACTCATGATGATGAATTCCAGCTTCTGGGCAGACCTCTTCTGTTGCCACCCTCTCAGCCTTTCTTCCCTGACAAATGTCCGCTTAGGCTGCGTGTGACATTTCTCCTGATTATTCTGTTTTGCATCTTTTATCCTGCTCTGGAAATGCTAAAATTAGATGCATTTTCAGTCTCTTGTGCAGCGAGAAGACAAAAGGCGTCCCCTGCTCTTTGCTGTTTAACAGGCGGATGTGCTAATTCTGCAGCAGCTTTCGCCATTACTTCGGTTGCTAAATATAGCTTTTGACATGGAGTCTGATAAAAGCTCATTAATTAAACAGTATTTTCATCCATTAATATTTCCATTGTTGACTGTTTAAACACAAACATATCACTGTAGTAAAAGCAACTCAAAACAAGGGCTACACATATTAGTGTTATTTTCAGTCATATTTTTTTTTGTTACTTCAGAAATGAAAGCAGTTGAGAAATGTCAGCAATGGTTTTTTTTTTTTTTCAAAATAAGGTCGCAGACAGTACAGGCTGATATTACCTTTATGGAATTATGGGAGTGGAGAGAAGCCACGAGAGATCTACTGAGGCAGAGCCAACTAGGGATTTAGAGGTTTTTGCCTTGTGAGGTTAAAACCTATGTCATGTCCAGACTGTTGCACGAAGACCTCTGCCCTACAAGCTTATGATAAAATATGCCTAGCTCTTCTCAGCCTGGGGTGAAATTACACTGAGAGGTGGCTGGATGCTAACAGCCTTTGAACTCTCAAGCTTTAGAGAATTTATGGCTCAGTCCATATAAACATAAATGGATGAAAATTAATGCTTAACTTGTTTTCTAGGGTAGAAAGATTTAGGAGCGTGAATCATTTTTTGGTCAAGATTCCGCCTATATTTGGGAATTGCTCAAGAGGCACTTCCTTGTTCAGTCATGATGTGAAATGGCCATCAGTTGAAGGAGTCTAGTTTTTTCCTTTTCTCGCTTCTCGAGAAAACTCAACTCGTATGCTGTACTGGTAATTGCTGTAAATGCAATGAAAATCTCAACTAGCTTATTTCTGTGGTTTTCGAAAAACAAACTAGGAATTAAGATACAAACAACAGATATTCTTTGTTGGTGCCTCTGATAGTATTTAAAATGCTAGAGGTAAATAATCCCATTTACTCCTTACAGTGACTTCATGAAGGACATAGTCTATTTGAAGAAACTGAAGGTGCAGTGGGGTAAAGCTTTGGACGAGATCACAGGGGGTTGGTTACTGGTATTTAGGCCCAATCTTATTCCACTACACTTGAATGAGCAGACCTTACATATGTGTTCCTGTCCACGACACTGAAGTTTTTGTAGAGGTGTTGAATTGTGCTTTACTATTGGCTTACACGATCATGTCACAGACAGACATGGTTCCCTTTTCCCTGCCACTTTAGAAAAGTCA
This sequence comes from Alexandromys fortis, assembly GCF_014885135.2. Classification (NCBI taxonomy): domain Eukaryota; kingdom Metazoa; phylum Chordata; class Mammalia; order Rodentia; family Cricetidae; genus Alexandromys; species Alexandromys fortis. The sequence goes on from NW_026067990.1 coordinate 7,218,434, forward strand.
GTAATTGGAGATGTGACTCTCATTTACTGCTCTCACCTCCATTGTGAAGTTTCTGCATTAACTGATATGCTATTTCAAGGCTTTGGACAGGCTCTGAAAACCAACACATACTCCTGTGTCCATGTCTCTCCTCACCCCCTGCAACCACCGTCACCCACAGTCCTTTCTGAGTCAGGCATTAATCTTGCCCAGAGTCAAAAATTGGTATCCCATCTGATCCCACTCCTCTTCCTTCTATCTTGTCTGCTCTAGGGAAGAGAGACGAATGATAATGGTGCCATGTAGAGCGTCACATGTCCCCACAGACACATATTGACTGAAGAAGTTCCTCTACTGTATAGAAACCGCCGCTTGCAAATGGAGCTTTCCTGAACCCTGCCAACCTAGGGCCTTCCAGTAACAGCCTGTTTCCAGAGGACTGTCCAGGGCCTCGGAACTTGAAGAGTACAGAGTTGGACTCACTACTGCACGCCTGGGAGCACTGTGGAAGACTCGAGAAAGATAAGATATGGGCTATATAATAGAATCCTGGGACGGCAGTGGTTTCTAAAGCAGAATAAAACCATGGGCTATGGCACACAGGCCTTGTATGCTTCCCTGCGTGATCCTCTTTCCTATTTCAACTTCTACACGCTCCACTCTCTCCCCTGCCCCACTACACTGGTCCACCTCCAAGCTCTTGCATTCATTCCCCTAGCTACCTAGATCAATCTTTGGCCCACACCCTTATGGCTCCTCTATCATTATTGTCCTATCAAAATAACTCCCCCAAAGCTAGGTCACACTCACAGTGACTTGTGTTTGCATCTTCACTCTGACTTCAACTTTCAGAACCAATCTGTTTGCCTTCTCCTCTCTCACCCCAGCATGGTGCCCTGTAAGGGATGTTTGTCTCTTTGGAGTGCTGTGCAATCCCAAGTACCTAGAACAGCCCCTGCTATCAATAAGTGCTCAGACGTGTACTTCTTTTGATGACGTGGGTGCAGTGCTGGGTATGGGACCCAGGGTCTCCTCCCTGCTAGATACACGTTCCACCACCTAACTGCAGCCATAGCCCCGTCCCACAAATACTGACTAGACCGAGGATTACTTACAAGCTCGTTTGTAACCTGGATATACAAGGAAAGCACTGGTATTTGAAAGAGGAGAGATTTAAAGAAAGGGAAATTTGGAGAAGCCAGATAAAAGCTGGGAATCCAGGTTAAAATAATGACTCATTGCGTATAGATGTGACCAGTCTTGATTACCTGTGGCTTCTTTAGAACTTCTGTCAATGAATTACATAAAAAAAAACCTAAATACATCTATAAGAATTCCATCCAAGCAAGAAAATCCTTTGAAAATGTAGAATAATTAGCCAGCCCTTCCTTAAAATGATCTGTTAAATAAATAGCATTCTTGGCATCAGAGTTCAAACAAATATTGCGAAACTGATAAGTAATTAGCTATTGACTAACCCTGAGCCGTAATGATGCCTCTGAACTTCAGAAGGGGACTAATGAATCAGCTCAGAAATCAGTCTCAGTAGCCTCCTGCAGCCACCATTTCAAACTCTGGAATGTAATGGGGCAGAGGGGGACCTCGGCAAAATGCAGCCTGGGACCTCAGAATGACACATGTTGAAATGAATGAGGGCTAGAGATCGTAAGAAAAAAATCACAAGTTCCAATGTTTATGCGAAACAACCTGATTTAAAAAAAATGTTGGCAACTAATCTATTTTTAAAAACACCAGAATGGCCAAATAAAACATGTCTACAGACTGAACTTGGCTCACAGACCCCTGCCCTGGCTTCTAAGGTCCCTTACAATGTCTCAAATGCCTCCAGCCTGTCAAATTTCTTTTTATAAGTTGGCACAAAATGTGCATAAACATTTTAAACTCCTGATTAGCATAGAAACTTTTTTAAGAACAAAAGAAAATACTGCTTCAAGTAAAAGAAAATGTATTTACCACATACTTGAATTTTGATCAGTATACTAGATGTTTCAATAAAATTGTTTATCCTCTAATTAAGAGTAAAATAAGAGAGCTGGAAATTTGGAGAAGAGAATGCTAGCTGGGATGTTTTAAGGCCAGGATGAAGAAAAATGAAGGAGTAAACTTCTTCTCAAGGGTTGAGAGATTGGTATGAATTCATGTCTACCCCTGAAACCCAAATTCACCCAGAACAGCAACAGCTGAATCCTGATCGTGGCCCTTATGGACATTTTCATCTCATTGGATTCAATGTTTCAGTCCATTAGGAAGAGGGAGAGGTTAATACTAGTACGCAGGAATTTTCCATGTCCTGTAAAAAAGGATTGGAATTCCAGCAAAACCCACTCACCCAAGGAGCATATTAAATATTCAAAGTACAAGCAGACAAGTTCTAGAGACAACCAAAGTTTTACATCCACCTTCCTCTAATAGGATGGGACTGGTTTGGAATCTTTATGATAATGTTAAGTTCATTAGTGGATTGTTTACACATTACCAAACATAGTAAATGGAATAATTTTATTTTTTAGGTTTCATTACTGTGTGGGCCATTGGAAAGAATGGAATCTCTAAAAACAACAACCTGAAAAGAGTTGCAAGTTTTGATTGTAAATTCAGAGGTTGATCACAGTGGTTTCTTATTAAAAACTACTCATTCCAAAGGTTACAGTAACAATACAAAAACCACATAAAGATAATGAAATCATTATCCTTTGCCGTATTCTGAGGAACGGATTTACCAGGAAAGATGCAAAGCCCGTGCTCTAAAGGTTCATTATGTTCTAAAGAGATTAAAGACCTAAACCCATGCAAAGGCATCTGAGTTCAAAGCGCAAAAGATTTACTAGTGTTAAGATGGGAGCAACTTCGGAACTGATCTACAATTCAATGCAATCTCCGGCAAAATTTCAATACCCTTCTTCTGCAGGCGTGCAGAGCTGGTCCTCAAATACAGACAGGATTGCAGCTGCTGTGTCCGGTACCAAGAGCAGCTGTATTCATAAAGAGCGGAGAATGATGGTTGGCAGGGGTGGAGGAGGGAGATTTACTTACTGAGTACAGTGTCGGTCTGGCATGATGAAAGGAGTCCTGGGGATGAGCTCTGATTGCTGCACAGTGATGTGAAGGCCCACTGGACTGCACCCTTGGGATGCTTGGAATGATAACCTCTAGTTCTCTATATTTTACTCTGGAAATAGTTTTGATTAGCAAAGGAACTGGATAGATAATTCTCCAAAGATGATAAGCAAAAGACCAGTAAGCACACGAGAAGATGTTCAATATCACCAGTCACGAAGGAAGCATATTAAAAACAGGAGTCTCCTTCACACCTACTAAGATAACACAAGACACAGGCAATGACACTTGGGGACAATGTAGAAACTGGGACACGTGCTGAATTGATGAAACTGCAACGTGGTACAGCTGCTGTGGAAAACTCTTTGGTGGGCCCTCAAAATGTTGATCATGGGCCAGAAGTGGGCACTTATCCCTGTAACTTCAACTATATATCGAAACCCTGTCTCAAAACAAAATGTTGCCATGGAGTTACTATATGAAGAATCAATTTATGTCTAACTACATAGATATAAGAAAAGTGAAAAATATGTCTGATGGAGTAATGATGAGAACAACATTGTAATAATTGTTCCAAAGTGAAAACACCAACAGTATCTTTCAACGGATTAATACGTAAAGTATGGAATACCTCATATGATCTGAGCAGTGTTTATTAGCACTGCCCATGGTGGTGCATGCTTACAATCCCAACACTAGGAAGTTGTAAGCAAAAGGATAAAGGTGCACAGTTATCCTCAACCGCAAGGCTAGCCTAGGCTACACGAATGACAAGTAGGCTGGAGGTCTCTGGCCACAGATGCCTTTTTTACACTTTCTTAGTTGTGGATGTGTATGCATGTTGGTATACCCATGCAACAGGGCACATGTGGAGGTCAAAGGGCAACGTGTGTGTGTGTGTGTGTGTGTGTGTGTGTGTGTGTGTGTGTAAAACCACTGCTTCCTTAGATGGCAAAAGACTAATAGTCACATCACTGTTGTCTCTCCTTCTTTCTTCATGAAGAAAAGACAGAATGGAGAGACCTCGTTATTCTTATGGGAAGCGGGCTGTATAAGCCTCTAAGGCACAGATAAGATCTATGGCACTGATGTGCAGACCATCAGGTCAGAGGGACAGTGGCTAGAGATCAGTTTGCTTTGACCTAAGACTTCAATTTCTACTATTCCATTTTATCTTCAGCAAAGAAACCAAATCAAATTCATAACTGCAAAAGCTGGATTTGAATACTTTCCATATAAGATGTTTTACTAGAATTTGGTCCAGAATCACAATTCTTAGTTGGAATTTGAGAAAGTAATAATTCAAAAGGCAAAGTGCCCACAAAGTAAACTATTACATTATACAACCATCTAGAAGAGATGCCAGAGGAATTCTGTATCAATATAATAGGAAATAAGAAAAAAAACTTGATTTCTTTCTAGCTGAAAACCAGTGACCATATAATTTAGTCTGCATACTCCCCGCCCGATTTTTCTTGGAAATCTGCAGGCCAAATTTTCTACACATGTAGGAGCCAGGCTAAGTTTAGGTTTTTGTTTTGTTCTTGCAATGCTGAGAATGGAACCCAGGGCCTTACTCAGCTAGACAAATGTTGTACCATTGAGCTACATCCCATCCCATGGCTAAGCTTTTAAATAAACCCAACCATTGAAATCGTTGGCAGAGTTCATGCCTACAATGCACAAAGCACTGGGTTTGATTCCCAGCATGGCACAGAAAAGGTGAAGTGATACATGCCTGCTATCATAGTACCCAGAGTGTGGAAGCAGGAGGATCAGGAGTTCAAGATCATGCTCAGCTATAAAAGGATTTCAAGGCAAGCTTGGGCTGTATAAGATCTTCGTTCCCCCACACCCTCAATCAGGAACAGTTGTGGATGGCAAGTATTTAGTCCTAAATGTAAATGCTAAGCCAGTGTAAAAACCTTTGCTGAGTATTGGGAATATGGAAATGATAGACAGACCTATTCTTTGCACTCATAGAGCTTGCAGTCTGGTAGGGAGAGCCAGACCATAGCCAAGAATACAAAGACCATTTGGAACGGTGATTAGAGCTATGGGGATACAAACAGTGGCATATATGAGTCACTTGTGGAGGAATTACTGTATATTTTTTATTGAAATAACAACCTAGGCCTAAGACATTTGTCATCTACTGAATAACACAATAAACACAAACAGACAAATAGAAAACTTCTGTTGTAGGATAATATTTAAAAAAAAAAGAAAGAAAGAAAAGAAACAATGAGATGGGAGAGATGTAGCAGATGTTTCAGTAGAACACTGGTTGCTATTGTAGATGACCAGGGCTCAATTCCCAATACACACATGGAAGCTCACAACTGCCTATAACTCTAATCGCAAAAGAAGTGATGTCTTCTGACCTCCATGGGTGCTGCATGCATTTGGTACAGATACATACATTCAGGCAAAACATTCATACACACAAAACACATTTAAAAAAGAAACAAATGAAGGTACATAGTATGACCAGAAAAGGTCTTTTCTTTTGGGGTTGTGGACTGTAGGCTGGTTTTTCTTAGCTTTATGTCTAAAAGCCACTTATGAGTGAGTATTAATGATATATGTCTTTCTGGGTCTGGGTTACCTCACTCAATATAATGTTTTCTAAATTCATCCATTTGCCCACAAATTTCAAGATGTCATTATTTTCTGTTGTATAGTACTCCATTGTGTAAATGTACCACATTTTCCTTATCAGTTCTTCGGTCTAGGGGCATTTAGGTTGTTTCAGGTTCTGGCTATGACAAACAATGCTGCTTTGAACATAGTTGAGCACATGTCTTTGTGGTATGATTGGGCATCCTTTGGATATATACCCAAAAATGGTATTGCTGAGTCTTGAGGTAGGTTGTTTCCTAATTTTCAGAGAAATCGCCACACTGACATCCAAAGGGGTTGTACCAGCTTGCACTCCCACCAGCAATGCAGAAGTGTTCCCTTTTCCCCATAACCTCTCCAGCATAAGTTGTCACCAGTGTTTTGATCTTGGCCATTCTTACAGGTGTAAGATGGAATCTCAGTGTTGTTTTGATTTGCATTTCTCTGATGACTAAGGATGTTGAACATTTCCTTTAAGTGTCTTTCAGTCATTTTAGATTCCTCTGTCGAGAGTTCTCTGTTTAGGTCTGTACTCCATTTTTTTATTGGATTATGTGATCTTTTGGTGTCCAATTTCTTGAGTTTTTTGTATATTTTGGAGATCAGACCTCTGTCTGATGTGGGATTGGTGAAGATCTTTTCCCATTCTGTATGTAGGCTGTCATTTTGTCTTGTTGACTGTGTCCTTTGCTTTACATAAGCTTTTCAGTTTCAGCAGGTCCCGTTTATTAATTGTTTCTCTCAGTGTCTATGCTGCTGGGGTTATATTTAGGAAGTAGTCTCCTGTACCAATGTGTTCAAGTGTACTTCTATGATTCCCTCAGCTTGCATTTTCTTTACTGTCTCTATTTCTGATTTCAAGTCTTGATTTTTTTTCATATATTTGACTGATTTTTCTTGTTTTTCCTTATGGGATTTGTTGATTTCTTCCAATTTTTTGTTTGTCTTTTCCTCCATTTCTTTGAGGGAAATTTTCATTTCCTTTTTAAAGGGCCTCACATATACTGCTAATGTTATTTTTTAGGTCATTTTCTTCTGCTTCATCTATATTTGGGTGTTTAAGTCTTGCTGTTGTAGGGCCACTAGTTTTTGTTGGTGTCGTGTTGCTCTTTGTGGTATTGAGTGTGTTCTTACCTTGTTTACCCCTCTTTTCTTCTGATTGGTGTAGTTGGAGCTGTGTCTCTGGTGATCAATCTTCCAGGTGCCAGTGGATCCAAGGCTCAGATGGCTGCTCCTTGTGATATAGTCAGGGCCACAGCTCCATTCATCCTGGAGGTCACTCGGTGTTCCCAGAGGTTGCTCAGTGCTCCAAGGGGTTGCTGTGCATGGGAGGTTTCTTGCTTGGGGCTCTTCCTGCTGAGGTCACTTCCTTGGGCCTACTCTGGTAGAGGTCCCTGGCTTGGGCCTGCTTTGGTGGAGGTCAGTCCCTGCTCCTTGTAGAGGTCATTGCCTTGGGCCTGCTCTGGCAGAGGTCACTGGCTCAAGCCTGCTCCTGTGGAGGTCACTGCCTAGGGCCTGCTCTGGCGGAAGTGGGTGGCTCAGGCCTTTCCCCACAGATGTCCTGGGCTTGGGTCAGGTCCTGCAGAGGTCTCTTGGCTCAGGCCTGCTCCCTTGAAAGTCCCTGATTTGTATCTTGTCTGCAGCATCTGTGACTTGGGCCTGCTCCCTCAGAGGTCATTCCCTTGTACTTCCTCCTATGGAGGTCACTGGCTCAGGCCTGCCTCTGTGGAGTTCACTGGCTCAGGCCTCGAAAAGGTCTTTTGTAGAAGGCGATATTTCAGGTGAGGTTTCATGAATGAAAAGGAACTCTGCCTGACCAGTGCAGAGCAAAGAATCTTCCAAGCAGCAGGAAGAAAAAGTTCTGAAGTCTCTGAAATGGGAAAAGATAAGATGTAAGGAGGCCAATGTGGCCTATAGAGCAAGAGAGCCAGTGAAAAGAAATGGGCTTGAAGAAATGAAGACCAACCTTTTCAACCATAGTGAGACGTTCGAGTCCTTTTCCAAGGGCATAACTCTTTTGTTCTTTGACCTCGGATCCTCAACACTTATTTCTGTCAACTTTCAATAGGCATAGGGTGTCAGGGAGAAATGAAAAATAACTGAAAGAATTATACATTATCTTTTTTCTTTAACTATTTCAAAGATACTCAGCTAGATATGTGAATCTAGTGGCTAAATACAGACCTCTTCTTGTAGAGCCTTATGGCCAAGTTACCTAGTGTTCTAGTTTCATTTCTGTTGCTGTGATAAAACACTCAGGCCAAAAGCAACTTGGGGGAAGAAAGGGTTTCCTTTCTCTTACATTGAGGGAGATCAGGGCAGGAATTCAAGTGGGATCTTAAAACCAAAATGGAGGAGGAACAGTGGCTCACTCAAAAGCTTAACTAGCTTTTTTATACATACCAGGACCACCTGCCCAGGGAATGGTGCTGCCAACAGTGGGCTGGGCCCTCCTACACCAACTGATAGTCTAGACAATTCCCCACAGACAAGCCCATAGGCTAGTCTGACTTCGGGTAACCCCTCAATTGAGACATCCTTCGCAGATCACTCTAAATTGTTTCAAGTTGACAGTTAAAATTAACTAGGACACCCAGCTAGTAGGCCAAGAGGAAACTAAATCCATTTCCCTTTTGGTCTCTTTCTACTGGGAGAAAGAGTACTTCTATCTCTTGGGTTTATACTGTTTTCCTTTTAGTTAATGAATAACCGAGGCGGTGGCTCAATCAGTTATATCCTGCCTTTGTTCAAATAAGACATGAGGTAAGTCACATGAAGCCTGGTAATATTATCGAATAAAAAGCCATGAATAGATTGGCTATGACCAAGAGAAAATATGGATAGGAAAATAAATGTAACTGAAAATAAAGTTAAAACAGCATACTAAAATGCCAGCACAGAGGATCACAAATCTGTCTAGAGGTTTCCTGGTGAACCTTGAAAAGAAGGAAGCAAGACTAAGTTTACCTTGGTGATAAGATAAACCATAGCTTCTCCAAGACACCTACAAGAAAATTCTTTAGTGGTTCCTACTAGATTAAGAATATTGCATTCAATTTAAATAATTTTTAGAACGCATCTTGGTTAAGAAAGATCACATCTAACCCTTTTGCCTGCTATCGGGACACTTTTCCTCCTATTGGGTTGCCTCATCCAGCCTTAATATGAGGGGAGGTACCTAGTCTTATTGCAGTTTGATATGCCATGTTTGGTTGATATTTCTGGAATGCCAGCCCTTTCATGAAGGGAAAGGAGGAGAAGTGGTTGGGGAGGGAGGGTTTTTGGGAGGGGATGAGGGAGGAGAAACTGCAATCCAGATATAGTATATGAAAAATAATTTTTAAAAAAGATATATACTATAAGATTCATGTGTTCTAAATGTTCAGTTTCATTTATCTTCTTAAAACATTTTACATAAAAACACCTGAGGAGGCTTTGTAACAGGAAGACAGAATTTTCTTGGCTTCAAATAAAGTGATTCATGAGCTGAAACGTACGTCAGTGGAAACACGTGTGAGGTGTTAAATTCAGTCTCCAGGATCAGAGTGCGGAGGGAACAAATAGTGATTCATGCGAGCAATGACATGGCCTCTTATTGGAAAACTGTCTATTTGTTAGAGTATTTCATTTAATTGATAATCTTAAAGATAATATGGATTCCATTTTATAAGATGGAGAGCCCAAAAATCAGGGAGGTTGAGTAGTTTAGCTGGAGTCAGAAATTTAACTGGAACTAGAGTTCCAAACCAGGATGTTACCCAACCCATATTCTACAATTGCTTAATATGGGTTGATTGTGCATGTTTACAGATTGCTGCTTTGGTAATGTGTTCATCTCCCTCAGCTGAAGTCTGAAATGTGAGAGAAGCCCAAGAATGCAAACACTCTTATGGCCCTATTTCAGATTGCTAAACACAGATTAAGTGTAAGTAATACACTCCAGTGCTATAAATAAAGAAATGAAATGTTTGCTTTTTTGTTTTTAGAATAACATATGAAAAATTTTCTTCTCAAATCTTAAAAATGTCATCGCATTGGTCCAGAGATCAGTTTCTCAGAACTTTGCTGATTATTGGTTAACGATACATGGCCAAACAGGAATATGTAGATAATATCTCATTTGGAAAATGTGAACTATGCAGATATTATTGTAAAATAGTGCTATTTCCTCTAAAGCATATTAACAGAAGGATAAGAAGTCCAAAAGATTTGTAAACGCATCCTCTTTGTTTATCCAATAATTTTGAGCTCCTTATAAGTATCCTGCAGAGCCAGGCAAAGGGCTGAACATTCTGGAGTCTGTGGTCCTAGAGCAGGACACTTTATGATCTCTCCAGACTATATATAGCATAGCGTGAGAACTGGAGAGGCTCTGGAGTGCAAAAGCTATCTATGTGAACAGTCCACGAACCTAGCACAGGGCCGAGAACATGTCGGGACTCAGTAATTGGATTCTTAACCTGAATGCAATGAAGTGGGGGAACACGTTAGCATCGTACTTGCAACACGCATTTTGAAAAGTTATATAAATAATCTGGGTGTGGCGGAACACACCTTTTATCCCAGCACTTGGGAACAGGCAGATCTCTGAGTTCTAGACCAGCTTGGTCTACAAATCAAGTTCCAGGAGAGCCAGAGCTACACAACAAAGCCCTGTATTAAAAAAACAAAAAAGCCAAGGACAATGGCACTAGGTTTCGATCTTACTGCATGAACTGGCTTTGTGAGAGCCTAGCCTGTTTGGATGCTCCCCTTCCTGGACCTGGATGGAGGCGGGAGGACCTTGGACTTCCCACAGGGCAGGGTGGACTGGGGGGGGGGGGGAGGGGAGGGGGGGGAGGGGGAGGGAAATGGGAGGCGGGGAGGAGGCAGAAATTATTTTTCAACAAAAAATAAATAAAATAAAAAAATAAAATAAAAAAAGGAAAAAAGAATATGTAGGTAACTATCTTCTAATCTAAGGATAAACAAATCAGCAAATTTCTTAGAGAAGATACAGGAAGGACTGACAATAAAATGAAGATACAGGAAGTACTGACCATGAAACAATAAAAATTTTAAAAAATAGGCTGCATATGGTGGCACATACCTTCTTTAATCCCTATGAATTCAATGCCAGCCAAAGCAACAGACTGACTCTCTGTCTCAATGTTTTTAAAGTACTCCCCATCAAATCACACCATTAAGAAAATGAACACTGCAGACAAAGACCGCTAAAAATTATCCACAGTATATAATTAACAAAAGACCAAAGACGAACCTCAGAAAGAATGGACAAAAGAATTGAATGGCCACTGCGCAAGATAATTGCACGAAATTAGAGCCACGAAACACACAAAAGGATGGTCCACATTAATAACCACAGGGAAAGAAGCTAGAACTGAAATGAAATGACACTTCACAACCTGAATGGCTGGACTCAAAAAAGACTGTCAGCAGAAAAGAATAGCAAAAATAAAGACTAGCAAAACACCTCTCGCGGTGTTGGTGGGAAGATAAAACGCTTAACAACGTGGGGAAGCTGTTTAATACAGCCTTAAAAAGCTAAGCATTTGTCCACCTAACAATTCCATCCCTAGATATTTATCCAAGATAAATCTTCAGTACATTTGTATATGTAAAAAAAAAATAGAAGATTACTAATTAGTCTTAGTCATATACTCAGGAGCAAGATGTGAGGGAGTGAAATATACGCACACCAACAGGAGAAAGGGGAAATTGTGGTAAATTACTATGATGTGTTACTATTCATCAGGCAAAGGAACCAATTGCTGATACATGCAACAACCTCGATAGATCTCTGTAGCCCAGACAGGCCTCTGAGTTGTGATCCTCCTGCCGCAGTCTCCCATGTACTGAGTAAGAGCATGTGTCACCAGGTGAAAAGTCATTGAATTGATGACTATCAAAAGCAATGTTGAACAGAGAAAAGCAGCCAGTGTAATATATGATTCTATTTATATGAAGTTCAAGAATAGATAAAACTAATCTGTAGGATAGAAAAATCAATGCCTTATTAGAAAGATTGCCTGATAGAAAATACAAAAGAACTTTTTGGAGTAATAGAAATGCCTTCTGGCTTGAATGGGGTGTTGTTTACACAAGGCTATATATGTGCCTAAACTCATTGAGATGAACAAACTATTAGTTTTATTATGCATAAAATTACATTCAATCAACTAAATATAAGTTCTTTTTGCAGTGCTGGAACTTGAACTCTGTACTTTGCACATGCCAGATAATTGTTTTACATCCCTGATTTCTGAACTCCCAATTCAATAAAAAAAAAAAAAAGGTCCCAAAGCCTGAAACAATGACAGAAAGACCACTGGCTGTTAATCAGGAAAGCCCTAGAAACTCCCAAAACAACAAATGCTTTTATTGCTCTTGGTTGCACGACACTAGACCCTATGACTGAAGACATCACATACTTTGGTGGTAGGACAATAGAGAAATCAGTCAGGAATTGAGCAGAAAACTGTCTTCCTGCTGGCGAGCTTTCATAGTGCTAGAAGGGGCTATACAGACCACTAGGGGAGAAAACTCACCCATGATCTTACCCAGTGCTGGATCCTGCATACTACAAAACTGACTAGCCAGGATGTAGCTACTAGTGCAACACTGGCATGAGCTGTTATGGGGATAACCAATAACTACTTGATTGACTTCAAGGTCTGTTCCACTAGAAGAACATAATGCCCAAGCTACGCCCACTATGGCATACGGTTTCCTTCTACTACCTGTGGATCAAGATATAGAACTCTCAGCTCCTTCTCCAATACCATGGCTGCGTGCACACTGCCATATCCCGACATGATGATAATGAACTAAACCTCTGAAACTATAAGCCAGCTCCAATTAAATGTTTTCCTTTATAACAGTTGCCATGGTCATGGTGTCTCTTCACAGCAATAGAAACCCTAATACACATACACACACACACACACACACACACACACACGCACACACACACAAATCAAGATCTCCAGCACTTTGTATGAGTGCTGCTACTTGAATGATTAATGAGTTGCAAGCCAAGTTGTAAGCTGTAGGAAGAGGAAGACTACTCCACACAAGGAGAGTGAAGGCAAAGACCAAGACTGGCTTGAGTTTGGCTCTCACATGACAGTATAGAGGGCAAGGGAAAAGTGTGGGGGGGGAGGGAAGAAGATGGAATAAAAGCTCACAGTACGGAGCTTTGACTTTGAGGATAAAAGAAGCCACTGGAGACGAACCCTTCTGTCACAGGATGATTTGATTTATGTTATGAAAGGACACTGGTTGCTCTGTGGAGAAGAGATCGGGGGATTGGAGGAGGAGGGAAAGATAGCGTCTCCACAGCTCCTTTGCTGGCTGGATTCTGGTCAAACACAGCAAAGGAAGCACAAGGAGATTCCAAGGCTGGGGGAGAAATGGGAGGGGCCTCATGACCACCCCTCCTGAGTCTGCTTCCTTCCCTCAGCAAAGGGGTCCTGGCTAGGTTTGTGTTGTTTCAGTTCCCCCTCCTGCTGTTTCCTTGTCTTCTGCTTGTTTGGTTAGCCCTGTCAGCACCTTGGTTAATAGCTGAACCATTTAGTCCTCTTCGGTTAATCTCTTTCCAATGTGCTGCTTCCTGATAAATACACTGAACGACACAGTTGGTTGTCGCAGACCAAAAAAAAATGATGATGCTTTAGACTACGGGGGGAGGGAGGGCATTGGAGGTAGCGAAAAGAGGGGATATTTGAAATACATTATACTTTGGAGGTAGAAATCACAGGAAACCCTTCTGCTTTGGGGGTAGAGAATGAAGGGAAAAGGAATGGAGGCCGTTCCCTGAGATTTGGTTAGAAGTGATTAGTGGAACACTCACCTAGACAGGAGAGCAACGGAGATATAGGCTTGTAGGGGTGATACGAGAGGAAACAGAAAAACAGAAACTTACTGGCAAGGCAACTTGGTGTTAAGTAAGACAGTTAAGTAAAGGTGTCATATAGACATGTGACATGGCAGTCTGGAAAGCTGTAGAGAAGTGTGGCTGGAGAAGGAAACGTGAAAGCTATCATTGAACCCTGCAACTTAAAGCCATGGAGCAGGGTGAGAAGCCATAGGCAGAAAGCATAACCGTCCCGGAATGAAGATATTCTATCGAGAAACACTTGTGCACCTCCTATTAAAACGGACCCTGAGAAATTCGATTTCTACAGGCATCTTCTGCTGAGGCCCCGGGGTCAGCCAAAGGAGGAACACGTCTCCCAGGAAGAGATTTCACACTGTTCCATCACCTTGTAATCCAGACTGCGAGCCAGGTGCCGTGACCCTGACAGTTACGCGTCAGCCACGGACAGAGCCACACCCTTCCCAGGATTACCTAGTTGTACATACCTCTCACCCTCTCTTTAAGCCGAAACCTTATGGAAGTACTTTGAAGATGGACTTTGGGCATGACCAAACCTCTATTTGTTCCTCTTCCCAGTGTGGTTATACTGGATAAATCCAATCTTTCTCTGCTTTTCACTAGTGTACAGCCCTCTAATTGGCTCACTGGGGATAGTGGGCTGGGCCAAGCTTGTTAGGGATGCTGGGATCTATGCTTATAAAACCTAAAACTCTGCTAACGAAAGTGTCAGGAGCCAACAGACATGCCAAAGAGGATGGGAGAGAGCCCATGCAGCTTCAACCCTGCATCAATGTCTACAGGCAACTAAGAAATGCTCCCAAATAGGAGAAGTAGTCTTCTCCAGAGAAGAGCATACCAATTGGTTATCCAATACCGAATGGTCGGCTCTGAAAACACACATACAAATAACATTATACAGACTGAGCAGGTTATATTTAAAAATATATGCATATGTGTATATATACGCATATAACAACAATTAATGAAAAAAGAAAAAAGACATGACTTTGAAAGAGCAAGGAGAGGTATATGGGAGGATTTGGAGGGAGGGAAAGGAGGGGAGAAATGAGGTAAATTATAATCTCAAAATACCCACTATGTGAGAGACAGGGGCTACCTCCCACTGAAGAGACTGAAATGGTCAGACAGTCAATGTTCCTAACCCACAGAGGCCAGACAAGGGCACATGCCCTAAGCTCAGGCAACTGAGGACTTCTGTTTGGCACTTGAGATCACGATGCAGTGTGGCAAAGAAGCAAGAACCAGTTCTGAATTCCTCCTTGTCTTAGTTAGATTACTATTGCGGTGAAGAGACACCATGACCATGGCAACCTTTAAAAGAAAACACTTAATTGGGGTGGCTCACTTACAGTTTCAGGGGTTCAGTCCATTGTCATCATGGCAGGGAGCATGGCAGCATGCAGGCAGATGTGGTGCTGGAGCTGAGAGTGCTACATCTTGCAGGAAGTCAGCTGACTGTCACACTGAGGGAAGCTTGAGCAAAAGAGAACTCAAAGCTGGCCCCCACGGTGGCACACTTCCTCCAAAAAAGGCCACAACTTCTCACAGTGCCACTCCCTTTGGGGGCCATTTTCTTTCAAATCATCACAGTCCCGAGGACGCAGCACCTAGGAGTCACTGGTGACAGCAACTGCCATGGCATTCCCACCCAGTATCCAAGCTAGCATCCCACAATGGCAACAGAAAGACCCAAACAATCTTTTCCTGGGGTGTGAATTTGCCTGGGATTCTGGCCCCTGCATTTTCCCTTAGTCACGGGGCATTTTTCAAACCTTATTCACTGGCATTCCTGGAAACTATTTGCACTCGAACTTCCTGCCTGTGAGTTTTTTTTTTTCCCATAGATTCCATAGATTTATCCTAATTGGCTTCTGCTGATTGAAAAGAGCTAGCCCATTAACATAAGCCCTTCACCTTGGTAGCCACGCAACAAACACCTGCTGAATTAGTGGTCTGTCTGTTCCCAACTTGAAATTGCTCAGAACAAAATCCCACGCATTTCTACCACGACTGTCATGGCCTCATAACAAGAGCTCTCTTTCCTTAATTGGCAGCTTTTCTGAGAATGTTGGGAGGGCAAGAAACAAGAGGTCAGCAGCTGAAGTAACTGTCATTTCAAATAGAGCAGGAATGAACACACTGACTCAAGGATGAAGTCAGCGCCCTCCTAAAAAGGCATATGGGAGCGATTACTTACAGGGAGCGGCTCTTCCTTAGCACCTCTGGTATTTAATGATGCGTACTATATCAACTCACCCAACAGTTCTCCTATTTTGAAGACACGTTGTGGAAACCCACTATCCACTGGCGTTAAGATGTGTCTGCGCAATAAAGCTCCGCAATAAAGCAAGGGCACCTTCTATGCTTTGCAAATAGGATAAAAGAGTTCATGTTCTACTCGTCAATGTCCCTACTCCCCCTCCCTGCCCACTTTCAAGCGAAAGTGAACTGTTGTCTTTGACGAGACTTAAAGAAATTATTGAACAGCTGGAATCTCATTTGACTTTGGTGGGGGCAGGGGGAGACTGATCCTCCACTGTTTTAGTTTACAATTTATTGACTTTTGAGCTGGTTAAGGGGCCATCTGCTGAGGACCCTGAAAATGAATCAACTTGCTGTCTATACATGGGCCCCTATCCAAAGAGAAGGCCCGCTTCTCGGCTGGGATGGAAATAGGAGGGTGTGGGGTCAGTTGGAGCCCTAGCTGACAAAACCCAGAGAAGACAGCAAAGGGAAAAATGAAGTAATTTAAAAAGGATCAGTGTGGTGATGGTTTGAATAAGAATGACCCTCATGCGCTCATATACTTGAATGCTTGGTTCCGCTTTCTTATTAGTGCACCCTTCCTCTCTCCTCTCTCTCTTCTCTGTTTACCTTCCTCTCTCCAACTTTCCTTCCATCCTGTCATAAGAAACTGTTTAAAATGTATTAATTCTCTTGTCTCTAGTACTTTACAACACTCTCTTTGATCTTCCCAGAATATCTAATATATTTGTTTCCTTTCCTCCCTCCGTCTCTCCTCCCCCTTTTCTTTCTTCCTCTCAACTTTTCTTGCTCGCTTGATTTCTTTTCTTCTTCCTCCATTTCTTTTGTTTTTTTTTTCTAAGCTAAAGAATTATTTTACTTTTAATTATGTATATCTGTGTGTGGTTACGTACATGTGAGTGTTGGTGCCGGATTCCCCCTTGGGGTGGTTGTGAGTCACTTGCTGTGGATACTGGGAACCACAGTGGTCTTCTGCAAAACCAGTCTGTTTTCGTAACCACTAAGCCATCCCTCTATCCCCTTGGCCTCTTGTGTTGTTTAGACAGTTTCATTACAGAATTTCAGTAGGGCCATCAAACCAGGCTTCCTTTTATAACCTCCTAAGCCTGGAAGCTCCTACTCATCTTCAAGGATTCCCATTTAGCTGTTACTTGCTCTAAGAAGTTTTCATTAATAATTCTTACCTCCATTTCACCACCCCCACCCCAGCACAGATTAAGGTTTCCTCGCGCAGCCTGAACAAACTCATCATGGTACTATGCCACTATATTGTGACTCCTCCGCTAGGCTGTCCACACATCCATCCATTCATTAGCTCCAGAAATATTTATTGAGCACTTTGTTCTGAGCAGAGGTAGAGCAGTTCATGAGCAAGACAAAAATCCCATCTTGAGCTTGAATGCTAATGGAGGCGACACGTCCTATACAAACACAGAGTCTGCGCAGAAACAACGTAGAGCAAGGTAGTAAAGGGCTCAAAAAGGTTGTGCTGCTCCACGTGGTGAGGGGCCCCCTCTTGGGGAACATGGTACTTTGGGCAAAGATCTGAGGGAATTGAGGGAACAAGCCACACAGGTACTACAAGTGTTTCACACAGAGGGAACACGTATCCAGGCCATTAAACATTGCACGCAGTGAGTGTCTGCAAGGAACAGCCTGGAGGTTAGGAAGGCTGCACAGGAGAGTGAGGAACGGAGCAGTGGGAGGTGTCGCTGCGCTTTGGAGGATGACAATCACTGTCACACATGAAGACCCAGGTCGAGGGAAGGCAGGAGCTTTTGTGTACATGTGTTCAACACATCTCATACAATAAAGTCCAGTACCTATCAAAAGCTGGCATTTGCCGCACCCTGCCAAGAGCCCATTATCTGTAATGTTCCCAATAACCACAACAGGGGGAGTGTTGTGAACCTGAGAGCGCACATAAAGGAGGGTGAGGCTGAATGGCTTGCCTAAGGTCAGTCAGGTAGTGAGCCCTGCAGAGAGAGTGAGAGCTGCTTCTGATTGAAAAACTGGAGCCACACAGCAGAAATGGCAGTTCAAAGGCAGTCTCGAGAAATGCCCAAGCTTTGAGGGCCAGGAAATAAGATATTCCCTTATTTCAGTAGTAAAATAAAAAGGGCACAACACGCAGCTTAAAAGCTGGAGGTACAAAAATTACAAAAGACCTACCGCTCAGGCATGCTCAGCCGGGCATGGACTGTTGGAAACACAGGGTAGGAACGCGAAGTGGGGCTTGCTGCTTTGATAAACTGGGTGGTTTAAAACAACAGACCTTTATCCTGCTCTTCCTGGGGGCCAGTGGTTTAACAGAATGAAACGGTTAGGCGAAAGTGCTTCCTTACCTCCTCCAACTTCTGGAACCTCTGGAAGTTCCTCAGCTTCTACCTCAGTTTCTACCTCCATCGTCAAGTGGCTTCTATCTCCCCGTGTGGCTTGCTTTTATCTCTGAGTCTGCATCTTCTCCTCTGTCCCATGCAAGGATATTTATCATCACACACGGAGATCACCCAGGATGATACAGAATAAATTCTCCTTGAGACCCTTACCTTCATTCCTTTCTGGCTGCTTTGTTCGAGCATGTTTCCTACCCTCCTCTTCTAGCCGCTTCCCCTGCCACCAGTCACCTCTGTTGCCCTGGGAAGCTTTTTGTCTATTTTATACCATATATACACATATACAATTTCATGTACCATAGAAAATCTAGGATCCACAAATGAGACCATGCAATATTTGCTTTTCTGAGATGAGCCTGATTCATTTAATATAATGGTGTCCAGTTGTATCTATCTTCCTGCAAATGACATGACATTTTTTTTATTAAAGTTGAGAAAAAAAAATCCATTTTTATACTAAATTTTCCTTATCATTCCTCTGTTGCTGGATACACAAGTTGGTTCTATTAGACTTTTCACCTAATTCTGTCTGTAAAACTCCTCCTGTGGTTTGCATTAAATGTGTGTCTTGATTGGGACACTGGGCATCCATATTAAGCACCGCGTCTAGATATGGCTATGGATGGTGTTTCTAGGTGAGATCACCCTTTCAGTCAGTGGAACCAGTAAAGCAGATTGCCTTACCTGTACGGCCAACGCATGCACAGAGCAGCCTGGAACTGAATCTGCTCTGCACAAGCAGGGGATTTGTCTTTAGCCCTGCACCCAAATCCGTTTTTTTTTTTTTTTTTCCCCCAGACAGGGTTTCCCTGTGTAGCTTTGGAGCCTGTGCTGTGACTTACTCTGTAGCCCAGGCTGGCTTCGAACACATAGAGAATCTGCCTCCCTCTGCCTCTCCAGTGCTGGGATGAAAGGCCTGCACCACCACCGCCTGGCCTGGGGACCACATATTAACAAAGGACACATAAAAGTGACCACCACAGTTTAAGTAGCCACAAGAACTTTTTTGTTTTTGAGATAGTGTCTTATGTATCAGGCTGACCTTAAACTCATTATGTAGCAGAGCATGACCTTAAACTTCTGATGTTCTTTTTTTATTGCTTTATAAATAATACCGTTCAAAATTTCCACTTCCTCCCGTCCTTCCACTCCCCCACTCCCCTTCCAGTCCTAAGAGCAGTCAGGGTTCCCTGCCCTGTGGGAAGTCCAAGGCCCTCCCCCCTCCATCCAGGCTTAGGAAGGTGAGCATCCAAATAGAATAGGATCCAAAAAAAGCCAGTACATGCAGTAGAATCAAAACCCAGTACCATTATCATTGGCTTATCAATCAGCCCCCATTGTCAGCCACATCCGGAGAGTCCGGTTTAATCATATGCTCATTCAGTCCCAGTCCAGCTGGATTTGGTGAGCTCCCATTAGATCAGACACACTGTCTCAGTGGGCGGACAAACCCCTTGCAGTCCTGACTTCCTTGCTCATCTTCTCAACTTCTGATTTTCTAACCTCTACCTCCTTAGTAGCTGGGATTCCAGGCATGTGTACCCTGCCTGGTTTATACGGTACTGAGAACTGACCCCGGGCTTTGTAGGCACAGGGAACACGCTATCAACCCAGCCACACCACCAGTCTAAAGTTTCATGACAAAACTTTAGAAAATGTTTGATAGTATATGTCATAGCAAGACACAACATCTTGTCTATGAACTAGAAAGTATCCTAGCTTTATACTTAATATAAATCTCTAAACATCATTTAAAAGAATGTTTATTATGTTAGCTATATTAATCTCAAATTACAAGCAACCAAATTTCCCATCATCAGAAGATGATTACTTAACAATAAAAAAGAACAACTACTGTATACAACAATATGGACGAATCACACACACAGTCATAACGAGTTTTAGAAGCCATCCACAAATAAACATCCTCTATATGATTACATTTAAATAAAATTCCAAAATCAGAAAAAACAATTTATAATGTTAGAAATCACGGTAGCGGTTACCTTGGGATGGGAGTTAGTTATTGACTATAGAAAAGCATAAGAGAGCCTTCTGGATTTGTGGCAGTTCCTTGATCTGAGTGGTGTACACAAACATGTGTAATGGAACACTTAAGACTTCTGAACTTTCTATTGTTCTAACAATAAATTTAAAAATACAAATTTTAAAAGATCCAGAAAGGCACAGAGAATGAGTTGAAAGCAACAAGATGGTTTTAATGTCTAATAGCCTTAGAGCAGAGCCCGAGAAGGACCTGATTTGGCAGCATGGAGGCTGACTTGGGGGCTTTAGTCAACCACAAGTTTTGTGAGTCAGCCACAGCCAAGGGAATGGTAGCCGCTCATGTAATGCTAGCTGCTTTTGCAGAGGCATAGTCTCTGTTATATTTCATCTTGTTGGCTCTAGCCCATCATCCGAAAATCTTTTCCAATCTTGATTGTGTCCTACAGGGCAGAGCAGCACCGTAGAAAGAAGCAGGAAGATAAAATAAAGTCTTGGAACTGTCTTTATCATGAAGGCAGTAATTTTTAGAGCCGAACAAGAGTTCAACAAGTTGTTTGCTTTCAAACTAGATTTAGATTTAGAGGCTAGACGCAACACTTTCCAAAAGTTGTTGACAAATTTAAGAGGATCTTGGGGCCAAGAGTTAAGATGGTAATGAGAAAATTAACCTAGCCATATATGGAAAAGCTGGAGACCAAAGAGAGGGGGTGGAAGAACATGGAATGTGTTTTATTTGGAATATTAGAAAGGCTAGTTTATGGAAGGGGGCATAGTTACTCACTCCTGAGAGCAGAGCTACACCCATAGGTCAGCGTGATGGTAAGGCCAACTGGGGTTACATATTAGGAAACAAAATAGGCTTGGTGGTGCAGGCTTATAATCTCACTACTAAGGAGACTGAGGCAAAAAAAAAAAAATCACAAGCTTAGCGACATGGATGGCAGCAGACTGGGTTTCAAGACAGCTTGGGCAACTCAGTGAGACCCTGTCTAAAAAGAAAAAAGAAGGGGCCAGAGACACAGCCAAACAGTAGAGCAGCTGTCTAGCATGTGCAGGCCCTAGACTCAATCCTCAGAATAGAAAAAATGGAAGAGAAAGAAAAGAGGGAGGAAGAGAGGGAGAGACAGGGAGTCCAGATGGCCAAGGTCTTGCCAAAAAAGGGTGGGCCCCTATGGGAAGACTTTAAGAAGCTGATTGACAGCCATGGAGTAGATGGTGGTCTGAGGAACCTTGCTGGACAGTGCCTCTCTCCAGATGAGAAGTGGTCAAGAATGGCTCCAAGGAGGAAGCAAGTGGGATCTCAAGGACAAGGTGAAAATATGCTGAGGCCAGTTGTGGCCACTCACCCCTTTAATCTCAGCACTCAGGAGGCAGAGGCAGGACTACATGGTGAGACCCTGCCTCAAAAGGAAAACGCTAAGACTTCTGCCTGTTATTTACATGCTCTTTAAATGTGGTCAGTGGACATGTTTGTAAAGCATTTCATTCTAAGAATAGGCATGCACATCTGCGCATCACTTGTATGCTTGGTGCAAGAAAGGCACGAAGAGGGTGTTGGATCTCTGAGAACTGGAGTTACAAATGGTTGTGAGCCACCAAGTGGGTGCGGGGAAATAAAAGGCCAAGTCCTCTAGAAGAGCATTCAGTCTTATCCACCAAGGTAGTTCGTTCTTTCTTTCTTTCTTTCTTTCTTTCTTTCTTTCTTTCTTTCTTTCTTTCTTTCTCTCTTTCTTTCTTTCTTTCTTTCTCTCTCTCTTTCTTTCTCTCTCTCTTTCTCTCTTTCTTTCTTTCTTTCTTTCTTTCTCTCTCTCTTTCTTTCTTTCTTTCTTTCTTTGTTTTTTCTTTCTTTCTTCTTCTTTTTTTTTTGATGTTTTTTTAAGGCAGTGTCTCTCTGTGTATCCCTGACTGGCCTGGAACCCACTATACAGACCAGGATGGCCTTAAACTCACAGAGATCTTTCTGAGTCCGTTTCCTGAGTGCTGGGATTATAGACGTGCCATCACCGTGCCTGGCAAGAAAAGCCTTTCTTAAAAGCATCCTTTTAAGCACGGTCTCCTGGCCACTCCACAAAGCCCAAGGGAAATCATGACACTCAGAGAAAAGTTTATGACTTAATGATGTCTAATTTAGTAGAAATGACATCAAATCAAAACGATGATGCAAGCATGCTTTGGTCAAACTGACCCCGTTCCAGATGAAATGCTTGTTTTGTGCTGTGGCTACAGCAAGCCCGTCTCAACTATCTATAACTATTAAGTAGATAAGGTCATTCAATACATTCCGTTACTAAAGGAGAACAAAACACTGTGTAAACAAAACTAGAAGCAGATAGATTTCCTTTGGTGAAATAACAGCAAGAAGCTGTCGGAGCACAGCCTCCCGTTGCTGCCAGGCAGCAGGGAGATAATTTCAGCGATGATACAGCATGACAAATTGTCTGTGCTGCACACTGTTTCCACGCCAGACAAGAATTCATCTCCTATTCCCATCACATGGTTCTTTCCCCCTGATTCGTGCGTCAGTTCCCTTATCGCTGGAGCCTGAATGGGCCTGTTTGTCCTCTGTGGCTGCTGCGCCAATTCTGAAAACCTCACAAGGGAAACGGGCATCACTTGCTTTTAGGTGGCTTGATAATTTGGAATCTCATTGTTCGGACTCCATGTGTGTGCTTGAATTAAGAGTCCAGGGATAGTATTAGAGTAACCATGTTGTAGCAAAGGCCACTGTGAAGGGAGACAAGACTGTGAGTCTGGTGCAAGCTTGATTTAGACATCTTTATATAGCATATTTTCCTCTTGTCTTTGAGATCCCACTTGCTTCCTCCTTGGAGCCATTCTTGATCACATCTCATCTGGAGAGAGGCGCCGTCCATCAAGGTTCCTCAGACCACCGTCTACTCTATGGCTGTCAATCAACTGCTTAAAGTCTTCCCATGGAGACTCAACCATTTTTTGGCAGGACCTTGGCCATCTGGACTCCCGGTTTCTCCCTGTCTTCCTCCCTCACTTCTTTTCTTCCTTCCATTTTTTTCCGATGCTTACCAGATGTGTGAGCATAGAACTGGTGCGACAAATCAGTGAGTAAAGGCCTGGCCACCAAGCCTGGTAACCTGAGGTTGATCCCCAGGGCCTGCACAGTGGGAAGGGAGAATTGCTTCCCACTGGCTGTCTCCGGGCCTCCACACATACTCACTCACTACATATCCGAACGAATTAATAAATAAACATAACAGATATGTCACCATGGGTGCAGTTCTCTCATCTGTGAGTATGGATAATAGCATGCCTCTGTAGAGGTATCATACAAACTAAGTTAGATCATGTTAAGTGTCCAGGCACCCAGTCTGTGCTTGCCAATTGGTACTTGATATTCATGCTTAATCACGTAACTAAAATGTCTTGAGCATCCCTTTTTGCCAAATTTACTTTTACTGTTGGAGGGAAACAGAGTCAACAAGATCCCTTTAGTGCTAAATCCTAAATCGACTGATGAGAAATAAAATTGATAAGTAAAAAATTGGTAATTTGTCACAAGACATAATTGCTATGGAGAACGAATCACACGGCAGAATGGGGGGGGTGTTGGCATGGGAGGGTGGTAGTTGATGGGACATCACCTAAGATGATGTCCTGTCAGCAAAGTCTTGAAGGAAGTGAAAGAAAGTCAGGACAAGGAACCAGGAGGCTATCTGGGGGAAAGGTGATTCCGGCACTGAGAACAGCAACTCAAGAAACTTGAAGGAAACCAGAACAGCAAGAAGGCAGATGTGGAATGTTACAAATGGTGGGAAGAGAACAGGCCATGAAGCATGAGAGGCTTCAGGGCCCATCATGCAAGGCATGAGCCAGTGTGGCGTGTGTGGCATGTATTATGACAACCTTATCACCACCCGCCTCAGATATCCAGAACATCCCCACCGCCAGACAGAAGATGAACTAAGGAAGGGGCAGAGGTGAGAGCAGCCAGATAACTGGAGCGAGCAGACGAACGGTGATGGCGTGGTATCACCAGCGTGCTATCAGCAGAGGTTCTGAGGCATGTTCAGATATGGAATTTTGAACTGAGCATCAGCAGGATTTCCTGATTTGGTAAATGCTTAGATGAGAAAGGGGGAGAAGCTAAAGATAACTAAAGTTTTGCTGCTGGAGCAACTGTCATAATCTGAGGTGAAAACTATGAGAAAAACAGAGATCAGCTGCTAGTTTTGAAAGATTACATTTGACACACCTACGGCCATCCTTGTGAACGAACGGGTATAGCAGGAGTGTGGCGGGAACTCTAGTGTTCTGATAGAGGGTACAGAGGTTCAGACTGGTGCTGTCACTCTAGGGACTGCATATAAAGCCAAGGAAGTAGGAAGATCATGAAAGACTGAGGATAAAGAGAATAGGGGGTGCTGGGTGTTGTGGAGCATGCCTTCAATCCCAGCACTCAGGAGGCAGAGGCAGGTGGAGCTCTGTGAGTTCTAGGCCAGCTTGGTCTAAAAAGCGAGTTCCAGGACAGCCAGGGCTGTTCTACAGAGAAGCTCTTATAAAGAAAAGAAAAGAAATAGGAAAAGAAAAAAGGAAGGAAGAAAAGGAAAGGAAAGGAAAGAAAAGAAAGGAAAGGAAAAAAATGTGTAACAGGGCCTTAGTCTGTCCTCTGATTTCAATAAGCCTAAGAGACTTGTTTGATATACAAGTTAAGGAGCGTCAGGTATGGAGGTTCATGTTTTCCTGTAATTACAAACCTGAGGAGGCTAAAGGAGGAGGCTCACAATGAGCCCAAGGAAAGCCTGGGCTGGTGACTTCCAAGCCAGTCTGGGGTACACGATGAGACCTTGTCTCAAACAAACAGACAAAAGAAAAGAAAAGGCAGGGCCGGAGCCACAGTTCAGTTGGCGGAATGCTTGTCTGGCAATGCGCAACGTCCTAGGTCCAGTCCTCAGCACTGCATAGCCCAGGACTCCCAGAACTGGAAAGGCGGGGATGGGAAGATCAGAAGTTCAGGTTCATCTTTGACTCCATAATGAGTGCAAGGCCGGAACAGCATGCATAATACCCTGTCTCAAAAAGAAAAAAAAAAACAGGGGTGAGGAGGACAGAGGTTGTACCATTCCATTTGGCGACATGAAAGCCACTGATAGCCTTGATAAGACCTGTTGAAGTAGAATACTAAGGCTGAGTAGACTGAAGTTAAAAATAAAAGTTACTGGTTACTGTGAGAAGATGTTAGGGGAGCAACTCCTTACTTTGCAAACAAGCCCTAAAGAGTCGGATTTCTCTAGAAACTGCACAACTAAAAGCCACATCATAGATTAGGTCATTACACTGTAGAAGTAGTCCAGCTAATCAATAAAGGATGATCTTGCATAATATCACCGCTTTGCCACCACCCCGCCCCACCCACAGCTGCTAATGTCAAACCAAGAATTTATTACCGTGTCATGCCTCCTAATGCGACCACATACCATTCCCATGATGTGCTTTTTAGTAACAAACATGGATGTAATGTACTTAGATCATATTCATCCGTGGCCCTCTTTTGTGCCCCCCCCCCGCAGCCTCTGCTGATGGGCCTCTTCCTTTTAATAAAGCAGTAAAGCAAACCCACTGTCAATAGGCATCTAGAGCCATGTATCAGGAACTACCAGAGACAAAGGAACACATTTAAATGGCACCACAGTGGAGATGTCACTAGACAACAGCCCTCGGGAAACTGTATTGGATGAAAAAAAAAGTTTGTCTGGATGTGGTGGGTGTTTTGCTTTCATCTTTTACTATTTTTCTTAAACACTAGAACTGATTTAAAGCTCAAGAGAAGTCTGTCTGCTGCAAAGTTGTAGTTCTAATTTCTACCGCCCTCCAGCTTCATTTTCCAAATACGTGTGCTACGTTAATAAGAGCAAATCCCAATATGAATGGGATGGGAAAATGTGGACAAGGAATATAGAAAACTTGCATTTTTACATCTCCACCAGTTATATTTTTAATAGATTGAATTAAGAAGGAAAAGAAAACCTAGGGCATAGAAGTATGGAAGTGAAAATGAATATAAATAAATGTAAGCTGTTTTTAACCAAATGTTTTATGACCACAGTCAACAAGCACAGAGGATACCTTGAACAAAACACTTTAAAGTTTCAACATGAAGGTGTTCTGCTAGCAAGACTGAAAAGTTCAATCTGGCACTTGGAAGTTAGACTGCACTCCTTGTTTAGGCTGGACCACTGGGTGCTTGGTTATGCTTTTAACCCCATCTGAACAGGGGAATGGCTCCTTAACCTACATAGAAGTGGATGCGGTTTTTGGTTTCACATGTCACGTAACTACTGACACTCATGCAGTGGCGGGGGGGGGGGGGGGGGGGGGGGGGGGGGGGGGGGGGGGGGGGGGGGGTGGTACTTCAAGTCTGGCTTGCTGATACAGGCTACAATGGCCTTTTCCATGATATGTCCTCCAATATGTCTGAATGATTACTGACTAATGGTGGCAAATGATCACCTATATTAATTACTTTCTGTTGTTGTGTTAAAACGCCATGACCAAAAGCAATTAGGAGCATATTCTAGTTCCATTCATTTGCCCTCAAATCTCCCGTCATTGTTTTCACCACTGAGTCGTGCTCCATTGTGTCAATGTGCCACATTCTCTTTATCCATTCTTCAGGTGAGGGGCAGCTAGATTCCTTTCATGTTCTGGCTGCTACGAATAATGCTGCTATGAACACAGTTGAGCAAGTGTCCTTGTGGTATGATTGAGCATCTTTTGGTATATGTCCAAGAGAGGTATAGCTGGGTCTTGAGGTAAATTGATTGCCAATTTTCTGAGAAACCACCATACTGATTTCCAAAGAGAGTGTACAAGTTTGCACTCCCACCAGCAGTGGAGGAGTGTTCCTCTTGCTCCACCTCTTCTCCAACATAACCTGTCATCAGTATTTTTGATATCAGACATTCTGACAGGTATAAGATGGAATCTCAGAATCATTTTTATTTTCATTTCCCTGATAGCTAAGGATGTGGAACATTTCTTTAGCTGTCTCTCTGCCATTTAAGAATCTTCTGTTGAAAATTCTCTATCTAGGTCTGTACCCCATTTTAAAATTAGATTATTTGTTTTTTAGGTGTCCAGTTTCTTGGGTTCTTTATGTTTTAGACATCAGTGCTCTGTCAGACATGGGGTTGATAAAGATCTTTGCCCATTTTGTAGACTGCCGTTTTAGTCTATTGACAGTGTCCTTTGCTTTACAGGAATTTCTCAGCTTCAGGAGGTCCCATTAATTAATTGTCAATCACAGTGTCTGTGCTACTGGTGCTCTATTCGGGAAGTGGTCTCCTGTGCCAATGTGTTCAAGGCTGTTACCCACTTTTTCTGTCAGGTGCGGTGTATCTGGATTAATGTTGTGGTCGTTGATCTACTTGGACTTGGGTGTTGTGTAGGGCGATAGATATGGATCTATTTGCATTCTTCTGCATGCCAACATCCAGTTTTGTCAGCAGCACTTGTTAAAGATGCTTTCTCTTTTCCATTGTATAATTTGGGCTGCTTTGTGAAAAATCGGTTGTCCAGAGGTGTGTAGATTTACGTCTGGGTCTTTGATTAGATTTCATTGATCCACCTGTCTGTTTGTATGGAAATATTATGCTGCTTTTATTACGATAACTCTGTAGTAGAGCTTGAGATAGGGTGTGGCAATACTTCCAGACCCAGAAAGACAAACATGGTATGCACTCACTCCTAAGGGGATACCAGCTGTAAAGGAAAGGATAGCCATGCTCCAATCCACAGACCCAGAGAGGCTAGGTAACAAAGAGGGCTCAAGGGGTCTCTCTGGGAAGGGGAAAACAGTTGAGATCTCCTGGGCGGACTGTGGGTGGGTAGGGATGGCATTTGAGAGACTGGGTTATGGGGTGGATGGAAATAGATGACTGGAAAGGGGGCATTTGGGGGTCAGTTAGAAACCTCATGCGAGGGAAACTCCCAAGCATCTACAAGGATGACCCCAGCTAAGACTCTTAGCAATAATGAATACATAGAGTGAACCGGCCTTCTCCTGTGATCAGACTAATGCCTAGCCCACTTGTCATCAGAGAGAGCCTCCATCCAGCAACTGATGGAAACAGATGACGTAGAGACCCCACAGCCATACAGAAGACTGAGCTAGGGGAATCCTGCAGAAGAAGGGGCGGAAAGCGTGTAGGAACCAGAGGTGTCGGGAGCATCACAAGAAAAACCACAGAAACAAATAACCTGGACTCTTAGGGGCTCACAGAGTCTGAACTGACAACCAGGGAACCTGCATGGGACCGACATAGGCCCTCTACATATATGTGACAGTTGTGTGCCTTGGTCTTCCTATGGGACTCCTAACAGTGGGAGCAGGGGCTGTCCCTAATGCTTTGGCTGACTTTTGGGACCCTATTCCTCATATTGAGTTGCCTTGCTCAGTCTTAATACAAGGGGAGGAGCTTGGTCTTACTACAACTTGGTATGCCATGCTTTGCTAATACCCATGGGAGGCCTGCTCTCTTCTGAACAGAAGCAGAGGAGGGGTAGGTTGAGTGGGGGCGGTGGGAATGGTGGAAGGAAAGGATTGTGAGAGAGGAGGGAGGGAAAATTAAGTCAGGATGCAAAGTAAATAAAATTAAAGTCAAATGTAATTTAAAAGAATAAAATATATTCTCTGTTTACGGCTCATGGCAGGGAAGGCACAGACTGGCAGCAAGGCACAGATGGCTGGTCACATTTGCATCTGTACACAGGAAATATAAAGGAGGAGCAGGAAGCAGAATAAGGCTGTGAACTCTCAACACTTGCCCCCCAGTGGCATCCTTTGTCCCGGAAGTTGCCACCTCCTAAATGTTCTTTAACTTCCCCTAAACAGTGTCCCTTCAGGAGACCAAGCATTTCAATGCCAAGAGGCTACGGGGACAGTTCTCAATCAAATCAACACAGATACCACAGCGCAGGAACTGGCTATGTAACCGTTTCCTGGGATATTAGGTTCAAGAGAATATAGTCTTGCTACTGAAACCATGGTACATATCTAGGATACTCTTTTAAGAGGCTTTAGTGTAAACAGAAAGAGAAAAGGAAGGCAGCTGCTGCACAGCCAAGTGGCCCAAGAGATGTGTTTGCTCGCTGGCAGGAATGATCTAATAGTTCAGACGAAATTAATATTTAGATGAAAAGGAACATTTTGTGTCATTTCCTTGACATTTCCTTGAGTAGATAAAAGGGGATGGGAATCAAATGAAGGACTTGGAGGAATTACTGCTGCTGAAAGACATTTCTGTCATTGTGATTTATTTGGTGGCAGGAGACTTGAGAATTGCTTTGCATCTTCTGACCAAATCTGCTTCTGCAACGATATAGAAAATAAGATCCCACACCGACAGTGAGAGTTGGGAGGGGAACTACTGGAAATCTGAAGAGACAGGGAGCACATAGAACCTAGTCCTCAAGGAATGAGGGAGAGGGAAGTATGCAAATAGGTTGCTAAGCAACTGGAAGAACCCAGACTTTAAAGTGAGATCATCATCGGGCGGTATGGCTTTCTGGCTCGTCTGAGGACCAGCTCAGCCGCAGGTGCAGGTGCTTAGCTGGAAGCTGGTTGAGCTTCAGAGGTTTCTGCCCAGTGAAGAGGCAGATGTAAGAAGGCTAAGGAGTAAGAATGTGTGCCAGGGAAGGACACGGCATTTAGGCGGTACAGTGAGGTAAGAGAACGAGGACAGGAAGGAGGTGAGGGACGATGAAAGAGAAGGGACTGGCTAGATGGGAAGCCTCACGTAAGCAGCAGATAATTCGAATCAGAAAGAAAAGGGGGCCATGAATTTGTGAGACAGTGAAGAGACACATGACAGGTTGTATTTTAATTTTAAAATTGCAAATACATTTTTTAATATATTTATTTATTTATTATGTATACAATATTCTGTCTGAGTGTATGCCTGCAGGCCAGAAGAGGGCACCAGACCTCATTACAGATGGTTGTGAGCCACCATGTGGTTGCTGAGAATTGAACTCAGGACCTTTGGAAGAGCACGCAATGCTCTTAACCGCTGAGCCATCTCTCCAGCCCTGCAAATACATTTTAAAACACAGAAAGCATCACTGGTAAGGGTGAGCTTAACAGTAGGAAATACCTTTTCCTATCTAGCTATGCAAGGAGATATTCTGGGTGTTTTAATAGAAATGGTGAGGGGCAGGTCTAGGGTACAAACATGGAAGTAAGCGGTTAAGGGGGAGCTAAGGGCAGACAAGATGCTTGGGGGAGGAAAGGTCAAGAAACTTAGAGGTCAGGATGGGAGGATCTTGCTCACAGGCAAAACGAATGAGCTTTACACAAGTATGCTCCACCCACAGCGTACAAGCCTGTCTAATTGCATATCATTCTCTGTGGAACTCATGTTGAAAATGAATCTGTATCAGGAGATACTAAGAGGTGGGAGCAGCTGGGCATGGCAATCCCAGAACGTGGGAGACTGAGGCAGAAGGATCACAAGTTCCCGGCCTGACTTGACTCCAGAGCAAGATTGCCCAACAACAACAAAAACGAGGAAAGATAGGTGGGTCACTTAAGACACATCAGAGCTCTGCTCCAATGACTGGATAAATACAGCCATGGAGGATCGGCTTCATGGGATAGGAGTTTGAGCTGCATATTAGGTCTGCTATTAAAGTCAGCTTAGTAAGTGTCTCACACTCTCCTGTACTCCCCGTTTCTTGCCTGTGCCACCTAGGGACTCTGCCAGCAAGGAAGTCACCAGCACATGTGGCTCCCCAACCTGGGACCAGAGCTAGTAGGTCCAGAAAGCCTCTTTTCTTTCCAACTCGCTCACTCAGCGGCATGGCGCTATTAGGAACAGAAAGCAGACTGGTGCAGAACCAGACACAGGAACTTTGGAAAAGCTGAGGAAATAAGATGGCGAGGAAAGGGTATTCCTATGTCAAGGAGAGCTGAGAAGCCCTGCAAAGAGTGTCTATAAGCTGTGGGAGATCTTCTTATGTAAAGTGGAGTCATGGTTCCCTTCAGGAGAATTTTAAATGTCGTGTGTTGCATGAACATAGAAGGCATCTGAGTGATGTGGCCTGCACATCCACTGAGGGCTGAGTCTTGGTTTCCAGGGAGACAGTGTGGAGCAGCCGAGGCCTGATGCAGACCTAAAGCATCTGAGTGATGTGGCCTGCTCATCCACTGAGGGCTGAGTCTTGGTTTCCAGGGAGACAGTGTGGAGCAGCCCTCCTCTCTGCTGAACCAGCTCTAGCCAAGGACACTGTGGACCTCAGGGGAAGCTAATTTCACAGTCATTCTTCTGCTGTCCGCATCTGTGCTCAGCAGTAGCGAGGCATGTCACCAGCTCCCTCCTCCTTGAAGCACTTGCTTTTCCCAACTGCTGCCCTGCTGAGAAACAGCTGCCTTTCTCTCTTTTCTCACTGGATGTTCCCCTCCTGCACTGGACCTCTCTAAATGGATGATTAGGGCATCACAGAGCTCAGTTCTTCTGTGTCCCACCTTTCTACCTGTTTCTCCTGGGACTGCCTCTCTAATTCCAAGGTCTTAACTGAAACAACTCCCAACTCTTTGCTGACTGGCTGCCCTTCCTCTATGAGAACTCTCCCCCTGGGCTTTAGATTCCCATATTTCCATCTCCCCCGCCCCCACCCAGGGGTTTCTTCAGATTCTAGGTGTAGTGGTGGTGGCGGTAGTGTATGTGTGTGTGTGTGTCTGTGTGTGTGCACACACTGAAGACAGTTTCCAGGAGTTGGTTCTCTCCTTCCACGGTAGGATCTGCGAACCAAAGCCAAGTCACCAGGCCTGCAGAGCCGGACTAGGACCCTTCCCCCCACACACATTTTGACATAGCAAACAGATTAAAAGCTGGCATCCGAAGGCTGGATGAACGCGTACTGGATGATTGGATGGGTGAACTGATGAATGATGAAATCATTAATTGACTATTCAATTAGTCAAATGTCACCCCCAGAGGAGAGCGATGGTCTTCATATGTGGAAGTAGTAGATCAAGAGAGGAGTCTGAGGGTCAGCAAGGGCCCAAGACGGGTCATCAGTAGCCTGCTAAGGGCTGTGGCCTGCATTCTTCCAGCATGAATCACTTCTGGCACTCGTTAAAGGACAGCACTGGAGAAAGTTCTTTTTCAACGTCGGCAGGAACTATTTCAGACCCTTGCTAGGGAAGAACAATAAAGAGGCTTCAGCACGTAGTGGGCTGAAGGGGGGACGAGCAGAGGTGGGTACCTCCTCAAAACCTTTGGTGGGTGCTGGAGATTGAGCAGTCAGTGACAGGTAAAGACCTGGGACACAACTTTTACAAGAATATGCCCAACGAACTCCACGCTATCTGGCTAATGAGAAAGCCTGGGGCAGGACCGACTTGTCCAGATGTCTGTGGCCATTTTGAATAGCCTCACCTTTTCTGGAGGGCAATGTAACATTGGGTAATAGCCCCCACATTCCATCGCTGCCCTGCCTCCAGCACTCCGCTTCCCACCTCCCCACTCCACATGCCCCGCCCCCACAGCACAGCAGCCACAGAGCCGTCATTCCCACCTCCAGAAGTTCTGCCCAGAGCAACTTTTCCAACCTATTAAGCAGAGCCTTTCACTCCTGTGAATACTAAGATGTGAACCTAAACAGAGCCCTTGCCAAGACAACCCCTTTCTCTGTCTCAAAAGGGAGGCACTAAGCTTCCCAGCAAGCATGTCTGAAGCCCCCCTGCTTCTCTGAAAACTGCAAACTAAAGAAAGGGCTCTCAAGAGCCCCCCTTCCTGCTCCTCCCTTTGGAGGTAAAACATGCCAGCTTGGAAGTCTCCCAAGGACCAGTGTTGCCAGACTTATTATGAACAAAGCCCAAATTCCTTCACATTGCTGCCTGCTTGACGGAGGTCCGGTGGGATCTGACCCTTGGAAGATTCACATCCAAAGGCGCCTGATTATTAAGTACTACCAGAAAAGACACAACGTTCAAATTATAAAAGCAAACACCCCAAATCCCATGTGCACGCTTTTACAGACATTGTGGTGGCATGCTACAAAAACAATAGGAGGCATAATTCCTGCCCTTGGAAGGGGCCGTGTGGACTGGACAACCACATGTGCAAAGGACACCGCTTCATGGAGAACATGTAATGTAAGACAACACGTGACCAGCAGGTTCCCTGTACTATCTCTGCCAAGGGGTTTGATGCTCTCAGCAATCCTTTTGGGTACCAAGATAGGATGACCCAGCTTCAATACATCATAATCAAGTCCCGTCCCCCCACTCAGGTTCAAACTTAACCTCTGGTCCCTAGCACAGAAAACCTCAAAACAAAAGAAGAGCACCTCCCCTCACCCAACTACCCCCTAAGTCAGTGGTTTTCAACCTTCCTCCTGCTGTGACCCTTTAATACAGTTCCTCATGTTGTGCTGACCCCAACCATAGAATTATTTTCACCTCTGCTTCATAACTGTACTTTTTTGTTACTGTTATGAACCATAACCTAAATAGTTTTTGAGATAGGGGTTTGCCAAAGGGGACATGCCCCACAGCTTGAGAAACACTGCCCTAATGGATTCAGAGCGGAGGCCCTGAAAATTCAGACACATTTGGGAGGATTTCCAGCTGTGGCTCCGGGCCTAAGATTCAGTGCTTCTCAGCCATCCATCGGATCGCCCTCAACCATGCACTCATTCAGTGCAATGGTAAGCACGTGAACAAATATGGATGTGAGCAAGCATTTCTTGGAGCTGGGCATTGGAGACACTGGTTAGAGGACAAATCAATAAAGCAAAGGGAACTTGTACAATTTAGACATTTGGGGGAGAGGTAGTGGCCTTATTTTATTTTATTTTTTTTTTTTGAGGTAGGGTTTCATGCAACTCAGATTGGTCTCAAATTCACTATATAACCAAGGGTGAGTTTGAATTCTTGATTCCCCTGCCTCTACATCCCCAGTGCTATCATGACAGCTCCTGATGAAAAAGAATGAGGGGCGGGGAGTGGAGAGAAAGGGCAAAAACAGCAAGTGGCTTAACTGGCTATCATTCTGCCTCAGGACCGGCCACACAATCTCCTCTTTGAAAACTGAGATGAATGAAAATGAGAAAGCAGACGTGTGGAGCAATGGGTGACGTTTCATGGCTTTCCAAAACCACTAATCTCTCTACTCCATCCCCACAGCAGTCCAGAGCACATGGTGGTCCCGGGGATGGATGGGATCACCAAATGCTGACATGCCCAGCCCACTGCCTCCAGTCTTTCCCAACAATGCCAGGCCCACCCACAGCATGCCACATGCTTGTTCCTAAGGGACTCACAAGCTGGCTGTGAGACACGGATTGGAGCCAAGGGTTTCCTCAACTTTAGGCCAGACCAATTTTAGCCAAATGGGTATAAGTACAGCAAGCCACAGCCATTGACAGTGGCTGGAAGGAGACGAGGAAATGCGGGGCAGATGGCAGTCATCTGAAGTAGGGAGTCAGTCCCTAAATAGAGAGGCAAGAGCCACACACTATTTCAACTAGGGAGAAATGGAATGATCCATACGCTGAAACCATTCATCCAAATCTCAACAGAGGTTTCCAAAGCAGAGTGCCAGATTCCCCTAACACAGGGCGGGACTGCCTAGCCTCTAAGGACAGTGTATGGCGGGCAGCTTTCAGGGGATCACCATTAGAACCTACAACTAATACACTGAAGTAGCCTTGCTGCTTGATTTCTGTGGCTTTTGTTTACATCGGTAGATACTGGTCCAACGAGGCAAATGTCCCAACTCGAGTGGCTCTACCTTGGCTCCAGGAAGAAGTGGATTCACTCAGGTGTCCCACTGTTGGCTCTGAGGAGCAACAACGTCCAGCAGACTGACAAGACCATTAGAATAAGGTTGCAACCTCCCAGGAGACCTTGTTTTGGAAGCACAACTCTCGTGTACTAGATGGGCATGATACGATGGCACGTAAATGACTACGCTTTTCAAGCCCACTCCCTACTTCCTGTACAGTGTGTTTAGGAGGAGGGGAAGGGAACCAGTCGTGGTTCGCCAACTCATGTGACGTCATTTTGTTCACAAGCGCTCTGAAGATCAGAAATTCAAGGTCATCTTTGGCTACGTAGTGAGTTCAGACTAGCCTGGACTACAGGAAACTCTGCCTCAACGAAACAAGCAAAAAAAATCACATAGCAAACTTTTTTCCGCAAGCGTCATATGGGAAAGATTTTGAGCCTTGTGGGCCATATGGGCTCTGGCATATCAACTCAATTCCATGTACAGGTGGTGCAAAAATGACCATAGCCAGGACTGAAGCACATCAGGACAGATGTGTGCCAAGTGAATGTTCTTTGCGAAATTAGCAAGAACGAGAGTTGCAGGATCAAGCCCTCGTTTGCCAACCCCCCCCCCCCCGGCTTTTGTGCAAAGATGACACACACCCCGCGGGCTTCTTTTTCAACATCTCCCAAAACCTCACTGGAAGGTAGAGGGGGCAAGCAGAGGTCCCTTGGCTCCCATAATCACTTTTCTCCAGCAGTTCTCAGCCGAATCCCATGATGTCATTCGGAATTGCAGTGGGTCGCTGGCAGGGTCATATTACTCAGAGGAAAACAGGATGTTTGACACCTAAAACATTCAGAACAAGCCAGAGCTCATCTCTGGGGGAAAAAAATCCCTCTTATATAATGGGAAACAAGTAGGGAAAGGGGGAACTCAGTAACAGACGACTGACAGGGGCAAGCACTCATGGAGATGGGACGCTGGGTTGAGCTCAGATGGCGGCCTGCTGCTCCACAGAGACCATTTCTGCTTGCAGCTGTCACTTCAGCGGACAGATGACTTCATTTCAGTTCCCCCCAAATAGAGGGACAATAATCTCTCACTTGGGAGAAATACCATATGGTAGCTGCTTTGAAAAGTTGTAAGAGAAATACAAAGTACTTAGGAGGAAAACCCACTTCCCAACGCATGAAATTTGTGGAGAGAAGGATCGGGCAGTTTCTTTGGAACACCATCGCTTCCTAGAAAACTGAACCGAAAGCAGCGGGATTGGATGACAAGCAGGACATTATCAAGGCAGAGCATGGTGTGTGTGTGTGTGTGTGTGTGTGTGTGTGTGTGTGTGTGTGTGTGTGAATCTCCTTTAAGGCAGCTCAAATCCAAAACACTTATTACCCGAACTCCCAAGACCTGCCCCCACCTCAATCTCAACAGCCAGTACTCTATCTTCAAACTCAGGTCTAGTAGTTCCCAGCCAGGCTTACTGTTCTAGAACACCTCCTCTGGCTGCTTCCTGGCTTCCTCAAGCGTGTTTAGCACCCCTCTGCCTGGACACCTTGGGAATCTTGCTATATTTCTTCAGTTGAAGCTGCCGTGCTATTTAACACTGCGTCTTATTGCCTCTGTTGGTCTGTGACAGCCTTGCCCTCTGACCTATCCCTCTAAGGAATTTTATGATTTATTGATCATCCTCAGCTTCACCGGCAGGTTGGATTCATGAGGATGGTGGATGCTTTGAAAAGGAACAGGTAATGTCTCTGCTGCATCCGCTGTGGGAGCCCTGACACAGTACCAGACTTGGCATTTAGCAGGCATTCGATGAATATCTGTTGACTGAGTGAGTGAAGGCATGCCATAAGGCGTGAGTAAGCTAACACCCATGGAATGCCTCACCCAGACCCATTGCCTCCAGGCACGCAGTGAAAGCTCTTTATCAGCAGCTTCAAATGCTGGAATCCCAGGAAGCTAGTAGGTTGATGGAGTGACTTCTTGCCCACTCCAGTCCTTACAGAAACACATCCTCCCACCTACATCCAACTGGGAAGGGTGGCAAGTGCCAAAGGAAAGCAACTGTCATTTTTGATGCAACAATAAGACGTGTGCAGGAGTTGACAGCATTCATGTGCTCTTGAGTATGGCTTGATGAAATGAAGACGAGAGAAGCTCACAGAACCAGAAACGTGGGTCTGACTACATGTGTTAAGTAGCTGGAGTTTGCCATCCCATAACATATATGCGCTTAAAAATATCAAGCTGGGGCCGGGTGATGGTGGCGCATGCCTTTAATCCCAGTACTCGGGAGGCAGAGGCAGGTGGATCTCTGTGAGTTCGAGACCAGCCTGGTCTACAGAGCTAGTTCCAGGACAGGCTCCAAAGCCACAGAGAAACCCTGTCTCGAAAAACCAAAAAAAAAAAAAAAAAAAAAAAAAAAAAAAAAAAAAAAAAAAATCAAGCTGTAAAGAACAAATGAATGAACACCATTTTATCTTTCAGCTTAAACATAAACATGTTTTGTTAAAGCAGATCTGACCGTGCTACAGAGTATGGCAAGCCCAGTTTAGGAGATTCTATCCATATAAGGCTTGCCACACAGTTCCCAGGGGAGCCTGAGATAATTTGGCGCCTTGTACCAAAGACCAACGGAATTGCTTTCAGGGCTTTGTTCACAAATAACCTCAAAGTCTGCTGCCTCCATTTCCATCTAAACATTTGATGGAAAACCTGACACCACTCTAAGCATCCTGGGCCTCACAGACGCTAGGAAGAAGTACTTCAAACAGCTAAAAGGCAACTATCATCCAAAATGCTAACTCAACAACCTAAAGATCTCCCCATGTTGTGACGGGGGCAGGGTGCTGAATTCAGAGGTCCACTGAGATTGGCTTTTCTTTTTGCCAGGGATCAGCAAACATAGTCTGCTAAATTTGGGGCATGTACTCTCAGTCACAGAGACTCAACGCTATCTTTTCGTGGAAAAGATTAGATAAAA
Source organism: Alexandromys fortis (assembly GCF_014885135.2). NCBI lineage: Eukaryota > Metazoa > Chordata > Mammalia > Rodentia > Cricetidae > Alexandromys > Alexandromys fortis. The sequence goes on from NW_026067990.1 coordinate 7,256,423, forward strand.
CATGAATGGATGGATATGGTTTTTGTCCCACTCAAATCTTACTGAGGGACACTGATCTGTGAATTTAATATTTGACACATGTGACATAAGCACTCTTGATTTTTCCAGCCATTTAAAAACGTGAAAACTATCTATAGCGCTTGGGTGGTCTAAAGTGGAAAGTGGGCTCTAGCTGGCTAACTCTGGAGTGTACAGGGACGCACAGTGATTGCAAAGAACACAGCCCCAAGCCCTGGCTGCACATAGATTGCTCAAGTTTAGTTCTGTTGCTTTTAGATTACATGACTGTATTAGTTTGTTATTCTATGACTAGAACCAAACACCCGTGGCTGTGTAACTTCGTGAAGAGAATAGGTGCAGTCAGCTTCCAGTTTCAGAATCTGCAAGTCCAAGGTGGTCAAGAGATTTGGTCTCTGGTGAGGACCTCCTACGCACTGGCATCGCTACAAAATGAGCATGTGAAGGAAGAGGTCACATGGTGAGACAGGAAGGCCGAGCAAAGCCAGGCTTGCTCTTTAATAACAATACTTTCAAGGCAGCTAACACGGGATCCTTATTCTAGTTGGTTTCTTTGTTGTTACACTAAAACATGGACCAAAAGCAATCTGGGGAGGGGAGGGCTTATTTGTCTTGCCCTTCCACATCACAGTCCATCGTTCAGGGATGCCCGGGCAGGAACTGAAGCCGAGACCACAATCGAACCGGAGTGTTGCTCACTGGCTTGCTCTCCATGGCTTGCTCAGCTTGCTTTTTAAATACAAGTCAAGACCACCTTGTAGTGATGGGACAAGACCCTCCTACATCACCGCCTAGCCATGGGTGGCACCACTCGAAGCAGGCTGGGCCATCCCACATCAGGGTAATCTGATGAAAGTAATTTCTGAATGAAGGTTCCCTCCTCCCAGGTGACTCTAGTTGGTTTCTTGATGAATGAATGGTTTCTGGATGAATGAATGGCTAGAAGGACAAGCAACTACTGTCAAGGAAGGTGTTGCAAGCAGAGTGGTCCCCTGTTGAATACAATTTGACTACAACTCTGCTACTTTATGATGGTGCCTAAGCATAATCCCTGCAGCCATTCTGGTTTCCACTTTCTGTCCCATGGTCCAAAACTTACGTGAGCTGGCCAACGCTTCAGTATCTGAGGTTCTAGCTTAGATGATTCGGCCTAACTGTAAGCTACTGTAAGTGGTCTAAACATATGCAAAGTAAGCTAAGGCAACCTCTGACATTTGGCAGTTTAGGCATTTTTTTTTTTTTACTCACGGCATTTTCAACTCCACAATGTCATTATCCCAATGTAAGCCTGCCGTAAGGCAAAGAAAGTCTCTAGGCTTTTCCATGTTGGAAAGCATTGAGCACAAAGGCAGTAGGCCAGTCCTGTCTGTTGGTCTTTTCTTGCCTTTGTCAATTAGTCCCCCAGGGGGACGGTGGCCTGCCCACCACCTGCCTTGCTAAGAGTCGAGGCACTTGCATAAACCCAAGTTTGGGACATTTTGGAGCCAAATTTCTATCTGCATATGTAACCTCAACCAGAGGGTCATTGCTCCAGCTGCTAAGGGGGAAGAAGGATTAGCCAGTGATTCAAGACCCCTGTGCTGCATTGGGGGAAGCCATTCAGGTTTAGATCCACAGCATATGGTGTTCGTCTACCCTCAAAACAGAGGCTGTGGGGATTCCTGGCATACGGATACCTCTTAGTTCCAAACTCTCCAAAGGCCTACAAGACGCAAAGTCCATGCAGAAAATATGGAAAGGGAAATCATCTTGAGTTGGCTCCAGCAGGCCTTGAACCACAGAAGTGGATCAGAGGTTCCAGTAAAGCTGTCCCTGGATAAGGCCACTGCGAGCCCAAGCCAGATTGATAGGGTGTTGGTTCCCCATAGGCAGAAAGGCAGGGGCATCCAAGCAAGTGCTGTGCCTGGCAGTGCAGGCCTCGTGCGATACTGAGCAAAAGGCTGTGGGCTACGTGAGTGCTGAAGAGTCCCTTAAAGGCTTCCAGCTTTCCTCCCCAGGAAGGCTTGACTTGGCTCCCACTACAAATGCCGTCGACCACATCAGAGCTCCTTCACAAAAGCATTCAGAAACTGGAAAATGTTAAGGGCATTTGTGGGAACGAAGACGGAGCCAAGCACAAGCACAACATCATTTCTCCACCACCCAAGGAGCCACCTTCACAAGCCTTGGAGACGTGGGAAGGGAAAGCAGGGTCCTGCAGGCTTTTTCAGCAGGTCCCCAGAATCCAGGTGGCCTGCGGGAATCTGCATTTCAGAGTTCATTTTGAGCCTTGGGGCCCATAGCCTGCTGTGGGCCAACTGTGGCACTGGCCATATCTTAGCAGGGCTAGCGGAACTACTTCCTAGCCAGAAGAGCTGCATCACCTGGCTGTTGGCTGCAGCACGCCCACCTCAGCAGGCCACTCTGTCACCACAGGCATTCACAGCGCCTCTCCAAGCCTCTTTTTCTTTCCAGCCTGTAAGGCAGGGCACTCAAGCTTAGCTCAGAAAGTTGAACTGAGCCTCCAATAAGGCAGTTTGTGTGAAGCACCTAAGACTGGTCCTGGCCCGGGTTAGCAGAGTCAACAATAGCTAACTGCTATCATTACCTGTGAGTCCTAGCCAAAGATTTGGAGCAAAGGCTAAGTTGATAGCGACTTGAACTGTTTTCCTTGTCCCTCCCCGACCCCCAGTTACCTCTGGTTCTTTCAAAAAACAACAACAACAACAAAAAACACAACACCTTTTAATTAGGTTATAAGCCACATAATGTAAAATTCACCTTTCTACAGTATACAATTCCGTGAGGGGTTTTGTACAAAAGAATGTATCTCAGTATGGCATTCCATGCACGTGAATCATTGCACTGGTCTCCTGATCACACGTCCACCGCCCTCCCTTATCTCTTGCTCCCCTTCTGGCTGGTCTACCTCTGCCCAGACAGTCTGTCTCTTTCTGCTGTATCTTGGTACTTACGGGCAGCCTCTTTCAAATCTTCTCTCCCACCCGAGGCCGAGCAGGCAGATAAGGCCCTCACCAGGTAAGCAACAGACACTAATTATTTCCAGCTCCGCATGCCTATCTCAGCAGCATCTAAGCAGACCACCTCCTCTCCCTCCTCATCTTCCTGACAATACCAGTTTGGGCCGGCTCTGCATGGGAGGCCTGCTGTTACAGCACACTGTTGGTGGGAGCAGAAATTGCCAGAAGCTGGATGGAGAGAAACAGGGAGGCAGTCCGCAAAAGTCTTTCAATTGACCTACCACATGATCCAGCAAGCCCCCACTGGGTGTGGCAATGCAGAAAACAGAGCTCTTGACTTCAGGGGAATAAGAGATGGGTTATTCTGGAGCTAAATGTGAGTGGCCATGTCTCAGGAACACGGAATTAGGTTACTACAAATTCCATGTTCCAATGTGAAAGCCGTTTTATATTTCTACAGAACAAAGAAAGTCATAAGCCAAGGCAAGTTTAAAATGCATTGGTGGTTACATCAAGATGCGGGGGGGTTCTTTTATAGGCCCAAGATGCTATCAGAAGACATTCTCAGCTCTTGGGTTGGTGGAAGCTAGTTGTCTGCTAATAGATTCTCAAAGGTTTTTGTTCTATAATTTATGTTTATTTTATGCGAATTGGTGTTTGCCTACATGTATGTCTGTAAGGGTGTCAGAAACCCTGGGTTATAGACAAGTGTGAGCTGCCACGTGAGTAGTGGGTTTTGAACCTGGGTCCTCTGGAAGAGCAGGCAGAGTTGTAACTGCTGTTCCAGCCCCCAATTTGCAAAGATTTCTATCTTTTAGCCTCATGAGGGATGGCTATTTAGGGGGCTAAACTCTCTCCCTAGATAAGGTCATTAGCCTCTAGGCCTGCAACATTCCGAACCCCCACAGAACTGCAACTTTAATAAGTCTTTACAAACAGCTTCTTTTCAGGAACTCTCATGGGAAAGTATATACCCAAAGAAAAGGAAACAGCAAGCCAAAGAGACAGCTGCAATCCCATGTTTACCACAGTGAAGAATCTTTGTATTTCTTTGTTACTTAGCTAAATATCTAAAATCTACCACAATGAAAATGTTATTACCTGAAAAATAATGTTATTACTTTTAAAAATTGAGAGAAGGCTGGAAAGATGGCCGAGCTGGCAAAGGCACTTCCCACCAAGCCTGAAGATAGGAGTTTGGTCCCTACACACACGGTAGAAGGAGAGAACCAAATCCCCAAAGTCTTCCTCTGACCTCCCACACACACTCTATGGCACGTGTACCACCCCCAACATGCAAAATAGAAAATTAAATATAATAAAAGCTAAAAATTGAGAGTCTGCAAAAAGCTACATGCTGTGTGTTGTGTTTCTATGGCATTCTGGAAAAGGCCAGAGCTACAGAGACAAAACAGGTCATGCTGGCAGACCCGTGAAGCCAGGGAGAGGGAGTTAACGTACAAAGGGGCACGGTGGACTGTTCTGGAGAGTTGCAAACCCTCCAGAACACTGGGGTGACCGTGACATGTCTGCATACACTTTTCAAAACTCCCAGGACTGTGCGGTAGAGAGGATTAACTCCGTCATTTGTCAGCCGCACTTCAATAAGCCAGAGTTTTGTTGTGAATGAGTTTTTCTGCCTCCTATGTCCAGTTTGGCATAGGAAGATGAGACTTTAGGAGGAGGTGTTCTTGCAAAGCAAGTGAAAAAATCGTTTCGAGAACATCTCATACTCCTGTCAGGCTCTTGAGGTTGGACAGCTAGGACTTGAGTTCTGGTTTTTGTTCTTTGTTTCTTTTTTTCTAAGTCCCTGGAGACCAACGTTTATTTAAAAAACATAGCTCCCCTTGTTATTTAATGAGGTGACTTTAGTATGAATTTAAGAACATGATTTACAACTCAAGTGATATCTTTAGGAAACATTTACATCTGTAATAACACCTCATAAAACATTTTATTGGAATCATTGCTTATATGGTTAAAACAGACTGTCAAAATATTCCCCCTTGGACCAGAACCAACACTAATTGATAATTTATCATTACTCTTTGATGGTCCTTTATCTAAAGTCAATCTGATGAGGAGTAGGCAAAGGGGAAAACTCATTGTCATTGCAGTCTTTACAGATGCTGGAGTATTCCCTTCCAAGAAAAATAGTCTAAAGACTTGTTAGCCTTGGTCTTTTCAGTACCCAGAGTGGACAGGCACTAAGTCTGTTAAAGAAATAAAGGAGGAAGAGAAGGGAGAGACAGAGAGTGCTAATCAAGCCATTGATCGCCTATGAAAGACAGTGAGGTTCGAATCCAGCCACTGCTATCCCTGCTAATGGGGCAGGAAGAGTAGAGCTCAAGTGGGTAGCGTACAGTGTAATAACAGAAAATGGATGCTCTCATCATTACACAGAAAAGCCAGTTTTGTCATGGTCTGTAAGCTCTGGCCTACTGTCAACTTGAGGCAGCCATCTTGAAAATGAGATGTGGACGAGCCGAGAACAAAACATGGCTATACCATACTGTGGTAGAGTTCAGGCTCAGGAAGAAAGCACTTGAATCTTCTTGATTTCTCACCCTGATAGCCTTTTATCAGGTTAGGATTGGTAGTAGTCCAAGAACATCTTGAGTGGAGAGATGGGGAATGGCCTGATTCCTTGGCATCTCTAGGGGATACATATCTAACTGCCATCTATTGGAAAAGGCTAAAGGAAGTCATCCAAGTTATCTTCCTAGGTAAAGGGCTGTGTTTATGAGGTGATGAGTTTATATATAGATCAGAATGACGTTAGATACCATACATACATGCTCAACCTAGCAGTCCTCAACTTTACCCGAAGAAAGAAAATCTTGCCTGGAAAGGAATGTGATCATGGTTTAACATAGAAGCAATTTGAAGAAGTATCACTCAAGACAAACATTATACGTGTGTATGTATGGGGGGGGAGTACATGTATACATGAACACATGCACACACACACACACACACACACACACACACACACACACACCTACCTCTTTGTAGAACATCTTTTCCTCAAGGTAGTTTTAAAGTGAAATTTCCCAACTGTTCTGGAGGCAACAAAGTTTGGAAACATTGGCTGACTGAGCTGGTGACTCACACCTCAGATGAATTAATAAAATCTGAGAAAACAAAAACCAGATGTTTCCTTCATCTTCATATATGCCTCTATGTTTTTTTTTTTAAATAAGCTATACTGTCGTTTACTGGTTTTCTTCTATTGAGAAGCACAAATCAATTTTTAAAGCATTTGAATCCAGGCATGTTCGATGAAATCTCTCCCACCAGTTGCTATTTGGCTCCGTCTTCCCTAACATGTCAGCTTCAATTCTGATGACGAAAGCTGATGAATGGCACAGGTTACCAGAGCACAGCACACCCCAGGACTTTGGTCACTCCACCAATGTGCCAGAAACTGTTCCAATAGTCTTTGGGGAAGGTGAAAAAGGAAAAGAGCTAAGCTTGAGTGTAAATCTCCCCAGAAGCAGAGAGGGTCTGGCCAGCCAGCTGTGGCTTTCACTTCACATCTAATATTCATTCCTTGGCCCTTGACCCTCATGGAAAATACTAAGAACTGCATTCAACAGAGCCTGCCACATATATTTCGTTCTCCCAGCCAAGACCAGTGATGGATGCACTAAGGTCCAGAGTGACACACTTTGAAATGTTTCCTAGTAACACCACCCATCGTTCCTGAGAACTGCTGAAACTCTGTTTCTTCTAAGGAGGAGAAATGATTTTATTCCTCCATCCATTGTACTTTGGTTAAATCAATTATTCTTCCCAGGCACCACCCAGAGGAAAAGCTCCAGATGTTCCTAGGTTATAATGGAGACGAACTTACAAATCCTGGTGCTATTCGAGCCTGTATTCTTTCCCAGCCTCATTTGGGGCCCTTGTCCCTTTTTCTTCTTTCATTTATGTTCCTATTTTTATTTTAATTAACATAATAATTGTACATATTTCTGGGGTATTGTGATATTTCAATACATGAAAACAGCATATTGTGATAAAATCAGGGCAAATCATACTGCCATCTCCTTATCATTTTCTGTGTTGGAGCCTTTAGCCTCTTCCCTTGTGTATTTGTGAAAAACACATAATGGACTATTATAAATTATAGCCATCATATTGTGCTGCAGAACACTAAGATGCTTTCTTCCTATTTGTGTTTACTATTAGCCGACTTCCTTCTACGGTCCCTTTTCCCATCCTTCTTTGTTTGGTCTCTAATAATCACTATTCTATCCTATTCTATTCTACTTTGAAATTGATGTTTTAAGCCTCCATAATGAGACACAGCATGCAGCATTTGTGTGTGTGTGCAAATTTGTTTTTTTTTTTTTTTTGGACACATCTCACAATCTCTTGGCCTACATAATTTTTAAAGATTCTAGTTACTGCCTTGTCTGGCATCCATTGTGCCCAATCTGATTGCTCAGCTCATAGGAATATCCCCCCATTTAATCATCACATTTGGAAATCGTCTATTTTCATGAATGCTTTGCCTGAACGTATGTGTGTCATGTGTGTACCGTCAGAGGTCAGAGGAAAGCATCAGATTCCAAGGTATTGGAATTATGGACAGTTGTAAGAGCCATGTGGGTAATGGGAACTGAACCAGGGTTCTCTGCAGGAACAACAAGTGCTCTTAATCACTGACCCATCTCTCCGTAACTACCGACACATCTCTCCAGCCCAACTCTCTTTCGTCTATAACTACTACCGAGTCTACATACTAAATGATCTCCTTTTTGTCCTCAGTGACATTTCTCTAGTCCAAACTACTATACACTCTCTCCCTAGCCAACCTTTCGAATCATTACTTCTATGTCCATTCTTGGCCCTATCCAAGTAGCCCTAGCTACAAGAAGAGTGATCGTTCTAAAACCAGGTTTGCTTTTGTCTCCTGTGTACCGCCATTTTCAAGGGATACATTGGACATGGTGGCTTAGGGAACTCCCTTACACCAGCCTGTGACATGGACATGGTAGTGACAGCTAGATTAATAGCCTAGAAATGACAGACCTTCTCCAGTACACACCCCCATCCTTCCCCAGCCTGGGAGTCCATCGCCTGAACTCTTTTCAATCATGGCCTTATTGCGCTGTATCCCAGCTGTCTGTATGGCTCCTAGTCTCCTCTACCCAACTGGCTATGACCAGTTCTGTTCTTTCTGTGCCCTAGTCCCATGCACAATGCCTGGCATGACTTAGCCATTCTGAACAAGGAGTAACAGAAACAATGTACCTTCCCTCCCAGGGAGTCTGTTAACTTCCTATTGCTGCCATAATAAATTCCCACAAGCTTAATGGCTTAAAACAACACCCACTTGTCACCTCACAGCTTGGTAGGTCAACAGTCTGACAAGGCTCTCACTGGGCTAACTCCACTGTGTCAGTAGGCTGCTGCAGGCTCTGGCTTCCCGAGGCCCCCTTCCTCGCTCTTCAAAACCAGCCAGGTGGCGTGTGTTTGGGTTTGTGTCTGCGCTCAGCTCTTCTGCTCTGACCATGGCCAGGAACAGCTCATGAATCTTAAGGACCTGTGTAATTCAGTTGGCCCCCATTTGTACAGCCCAGAGTTAACCTCCTACCCCACGATCATTCCATTGGCAACCTTAAGCCCTTTGCCACGTGAGACACGTACACACTCACAGCTTCCAGGGATGTTGGTGGGGGCCTTTCTGGTGGGCAATATTCGGCAGCAATGTGAAGGACCACGATCCCACCTCACCACCTCATTCTCATGCTTAGCCCACCACTGTGAAGCTCTTGTTTAGTCTGCTGCATTGTCCTTTAGGCTTGAGCTGTGTTTCCCCTGCCCCTAGCCTGGCTCAAATCTCAGCGCAGATGAGACACTAATGGTCTGTTGACTGCAAGTTAGAATTTAAAACACTGGTTGGCCAAGGTCGTTAAATATCAAACTCCTGGCTCCTCTTAGAAAATGGAACTTTGTTGAGTTTTTCAAAGTGTTAAAAAAAAAAAAAACAATTTTGTAGCACACCCAGGGGGTCTAATTGCCATTATCTTCCCTTCTCACACAAAAACAGCCCTGAAATGGGGGCGGGGGAGGGCGACTTTCATTAGCTGACAGGAGTCTTCCAGATTTGTCAGATGGAAAAACAGTTCATATAATTTTTTGCCTGAGCCACGTGGGAACACAGCTGTATAGGAGAGTCAAGTAAACAACAAAAGCAAGCAGCACAGCCTCGTGACTCCCAGAGCGCCCGAGAATCGACTACCTCTCAAGCGAGTTTTGTAGGTTTAGTATCTAAATGCACAGGGAACCGCTTCAGTTCCAACAGAACAGGTGAATTTAAACCTCATTTCCAAGACGCACTCAGACTGCCTTCAGTATATCTTTTCCTGTCACGACAAAAGAAATGACTTCCAGGTTAAGCTTTGTCCCTGAAAAGGAACCCAGTACCTATTCGACGGCACTGGCAGCTAGCTGAACGTGGAGGGCAGGATTTTTAAAGCTACAACCATAATGTGGGTTCGTAGTTTAAAAAGACACTATTTGGGTTACCAGAAAAGAGACTCATGGACTTGAGGCTTCAGCCGAGACAGCAGCGGCTAAGGCAACTATGGCAGGGTGCCGAAGAAAGCAGCCTGGAGGAGGTGCAGTCTATGAAGTGTTTTCCGTATCATAATCAAATAGCGCCTCATCAGCAAAACCATACAGAAGGTCCAACCTCAGTCAGCCTTCTTTAACGTACATCACTTCATCTGAGCCTCTAATAGGGCTGGCGAGTCTGCAGCTGAAATCACAGTCCACCACCTACCACAGTGCCTGGCATACGGTAATAGCTCCCCAAATGCTCCGAGCCTCTCAGCTGACATTTTAAAAAGCAGGCTCAGAGATTCACGCAGCTTTCTGAAAGTGGCAAGCAGGGCTAGGACTCTGCCTTCCTATTACTTACTGCTTCTTCTATTCTACTATATCAATCTGCCAGCTGAATCAAGGACAAGAAGACAGTTTTTCCTGTCAACGAACTTGCGCTGAGCATGCGCTCTGAAGCAGCCCTCTACCTCACTCTCATTCTCTACCTGCATCAGGGCTTTGCTTGTTGGTCTGAGACAGGAGGGTCTTACATACCCCAAGCTGGCCCTAAAAGTGCTGTGTAGCTAAGGCTGGAGTTTGGTTTATGAACCCACAGACTGCTGACTGTTTCAACTTCTCCCTGCCTCGCCTCTTCCTCTCTCGCCCCCTCTCCTCACACCGCTTAGCCTCTGTCCCATTTCTTGCTGGCCAATTCTCCACCCTTTCATTATTTCATGTATGTGCATTTATGGTTTGCTTTCCCTGGAGCAGGGCGCCTTTGGTCCAGTCTGCCTGCTGATTGTTAGGAGGGGTTGATGCAGCCACAGAAACTAAGCAAGCCAGGGTGGTCTCGGCTGGAGGGAAGATAGTAAGAGAGAATAGGGTTGTTTAGCCTGGGCACACAAAAGCTCAGAAAAGACATTATCAGTTGTTTTCAAAGGCTCTTAAGGTGACATACAGGAGGGGGCCGTCTTACCCTGGGTGGGAGGAAGTGGCAGGGGGCACATTTTGGTTCAGGGCACTCATTATAATGACTAACACTGGAACTAGGATTCTGTCCTCGCGGCGGCTTTGGAAGTGCTGCGAGAGGCGCTCTATTTTGTTCCGTGCTGAATTGTAGAGCACAGTGCAGGTTTTGTCACTCAACAGACACCCGACTAAAGGAATGTCACTTCACTCTGCTTGGAATGGTCCTCATCACGTCACTCAGTTGGCCCTCGACTAACTCTTGAGATCTAAACTTAAACATCCCTTTATCAGAAAAGTCAGCCTCAACTCCTGTATCAGCAGATTACAGGGCCCTGCCAGCACCCCAGGGAGGGTTCTTACATGTCGGTCATGGCTTTCATGACTACTGTGTTTGAAGTTATTACTTGAAATCAATATGCCCCCACTAGAAATCAAGCAGTCCTTCTTCCATGAGTGATTCCCAAGGCCCACCAAGAGATGATTGACAACGTCTCCCGTACAGTATGTGGAGCAGAGCTGAGACTGCGGTACAGTTGTCTGCTGCTAGCCCCACTGTATGTGGCTCAAAGGATGAGCTCAGATCCCTTGAACAGCAAGGAGAGAGAACGAAAAGGCTCAGTTAAGTCACGTAACTGGTCAACATCACACTCAGTAGCAGGGCCTGAGATCAAAAAAAGCCTGGGCTTTTAAAACACTAGCCCACCTTCTGTGACTCCAAAGCCATTGTTCACAATCACATACTCTGGCATGAAAGATAGGCCCTTGGAAAAGGCTAAGAGATAGTGGAAGGGAGTGGAAGGCAGAGCTGCTAATCAACCAGCCTCTCTCACACAGGACAAGACACAGGAGGGGCCCTCGGCGATGGGTGTCAGGATGTTCCCACCACAGAGACTCATGTAAGGCAGCCAACAGGACAGGAAATGCAGGCTGGAGCTGAGACTTCATCTCTTACCCTGGTCTGAAGGCCAGCAGGTGGTGGGCAGCAGGCTTGAAGTCTACAACTCCCTACCTCATCTTCAGGCTGTACTTAGTTTAGTACGGAGTCTGTGCCTAGAGTCAGTAGTGGTTAACAAACTGGACTTTTGATGTTAGGTGTGGTGGTACATGCCTGTAATCACATCTCTCAGGAGGCTGAGATAGGAGGTTCATTTGTTTCAAAGGCAGCCTGACCTTTACGGTTAGATTTTGTCTCAAAAACAAAACAACAGAATCTGGACCTTTGGAATCAGGCTGAGGATTTGAGTCATAGCTCTATGGGTTACCAGTCATATCAACTTTGCACTTCTGTCTCAACTGAAAAAAGAGGGTATGCTACGTCATAAAATTAAAACAATCAAAATACCTTGTAAACACATTATGTGTACCCAAGAGGGACTCAAAAAACACAACTATTATTAACATTTCCGGTTCATTTACAAGCCTTATCCTGGACCATCTTGATAAGTATTTCCTGTTGAGAATTTTCCAATTAATTCAAGAACATCTATTATATTCTAGCACTAATCAGAATGAAGGTACCTGCTCAAATCTAATAAAGGGTTTTGTGTGGTGAGAAAAACGAATTGATTCGAGGCACAGGCCTTGGGTGTGGGTGTCTCTCACCTGTGCCTTTAGTGAGTGAGCAATGAGTAAGGAAGCTGGAGTGTAGCAATAGCAACAGCAATGTAGCTGAACTAAGAGCATGATTTGTACCATTAGCAAGACAGACAAGCTTGCTGTTAGCAAACTCTGTGATGGCTATTCTTGCTTGTCAACTTGACCATATCTGGTATTAACTAAAACCCAAGAGGGATTTTTTTCTTAAATCATTTGAAGTGATTTCTACTTCAGATTTTTGAGGTGGGAAGATCTACCTTTAACCTGGGCCACACCTTCTGTTGGCAGCCTATATAAAGGACATGGAAGAAGAAAGCACTCTCTTCTCGGCTGCTTGTTCTCGCTGGCAAGTCCATTCCTTCAGTGGCAATAGAGCCCACTTCTTCAGGATACCAGTGTATACTGAAGACCAGCTTAACCATCCAGCTTCATGGACTGAACAATTACTGGACTCTTGGACCTTCCACGGGCAGACAGCCATTGTTGGAATAGCTGGACCACAGCCTTACAGCAATTTAATAAATCCCATATACATACACATATACACGTATATGCATATATAAAGCCATTCCAATAAATCTCACATATATTACTATATACATGGGATTTACTAGAATGTATATGTGTGCGTATATATGTATAGTAAAGTTGTTGTCAGATGGCTATTCTTGTTTGCCAACTTGATTACATCTGGAATTAATTAACTAAAACCACAGGCTAAGCATTACCTGTGAGGGTTTTTTTTTTCTTAATTAAATCGTATGAATTCTCTTAAGTTTTGTTTCTCTAGGGAACCCCGACTAATCCAAATGCTAACCCACACAACATCTCCTGTACAAAGAGAGACGTACCTTTCCTGTGCAGGACGATTGATGTGGCTGTGCTCTGCTCTGCAGGCAAACTTGGAACTGCCTTCCCGCAACTGCCCCACCTGCAGTACAATGCAACTATTTTTACCACAATCCGCTACCGCACTAACAGCCTACAAATCAATATAATGGAACTTGATGGTTTTGAGCAGTATTTCTTAAATGGTCTGATTGTGACCATGAGCAAACACATTCAGCCTTACACTCTGCCACCTCATAAGTTAGGGACTGTCAAGTTGCTTTTTAAAACTCCAGTCCTCCCCCTTTTCCAGTATGTATATAGGTAGAAAAAGAAATGAAGTCAGCATTCCTTATGCCTCTCTAGAATAAGCTGGGACTCAAATAACAGCGAGTGGTTATTTGCAAGGCTATAATTTTTTTAATGACAGATTTTCCTAAAAGAAACCACTATAACATCTTTCCAAGTACTCCAAGGGAAAACAAAAAGCACATAAAGATTAGAAGTCTAGTACTTTAACAGCACACTGCCAAACACAGACCAGGATAAATGCCAAGAGATCTTAAAAAATAACTCTGAAAGATGCAATGTTCAAGTCAATCAAACATGGAGGTTTCACAAACAACAGAAAAACAGGTCCAAGAGAGCAATTCTCTCATGCATGATGGTCCCTCAGACTGTACTTCATCAAAGTTCATTCAGGTCTTTAATTCCAACGGCTATCTTAACAGAGCTGCTTTTCTTGTTGCACGGAGATGTGTGCACAGACGAGAGAGGGAAAAATCTTCCAGATGAAGACGTAAGCACAGCTTGGTTCCCCTTTGATAAAGTACTGAAGGCAGATTTAGTGGACTCGAGCGTTATCAGTTTCCTTAATGAGAAGTCTTATGCATGCGGAAAGAGACAGGTTACATAATTTTTCATGCTCAGTATTTATAGCCATTTTTATAATGTGAGCTCAGTAACCTGATAGAATAAAAAGATAGTAGTTAAATTACGGTATACCCTTTTACAACTTGAATAACTGTGTGGGTCAATGATGCTGACATTCACCCCCCCCTCAAACATACATTAACAAGAAATTATTTACTGCATGGAGAGCCACACATCATATAAAATGTACACGTCACAGGAGGAGTCCTGCATAGCAGGAAAGTCACTACCACTACATAACACATGGCCACGAGTCAAGGCTGCCACGAAGGGTACAGCAATAGAAGTCCTTTAAAAGCTCCAGGAGTGTTTACAATGGCACAGAACCCTTATAGGGAGTAAGTGCATGTTTTGTTTGGAAGGGCATTTTTCAGTGGAAAATTTGAATGTCATAGAAGTAATTAATTTTCTAATTGGATTAGATTTAAGGCAATGCTACTCAGACCTGGGGGGGAGGATCCACAAAATTTGTATTTTTTTCTCCTGAATCACAAACAGGTCAGAATCAGCATCAAGAAGTATTCCCCTTCCAAGTGTTCAATGTACCTTTAGGTATTTGCAGCATTACAAAATAGAAACCATTTTCATACTATGAATATGAAATAAAAAGCTGTTCTGTGCTCTTCCTTGAAAACCATCAAAAAAATAACACATGGCAGCTTAGGCATCTAATATTAAAAAGTTACATGACAATGAAGACAACTACACCCACTTTACACAAAGACACTGCAGAGTACTGTGTTTCTCTTACAGCTGCCTTTGGTATAGTACAGAACATGAATTAACTTCTAACACCAACTACTGACTAACAAGTGACCACCACACATCGTAAGTTTAAAAATTTTTCCATTTTGCTCCTGATTGGCTGCTGAAGAGCAGCGTTTTAAGTTGATATAAAAAACTTGTGATGACAAGGCTTACTATACACACAACAACATTGAAGCAGCAATTACATTTTCTATTTCGAGTTATCTGGTATAGAATATTTACATATTTGGGAAGAGAGACCTCCAACACCATCTTATGCCCCGTGTCCACTTGCTCCAGTGCCCCCAAATCTGAAACAAGTGCCCTGAACTATATACACCTATACTTTGGCTAAGCCAGCTGGATGCAATTCCTATGATCTTGGTGTGAAGGAAAAGAAATAAGGTCTTGGAGGTCATTTGTAGCCTTCTTTCTCAGAGCATCAATGTACTGTAGTGAAGAAATCTGTTCTTTTACATCAATTGGGGAAAAACAGCCCCCACACTTCAGTCCCCAACCTGAATGGGGTGAGATCAAAATGCCATCAGCTCCTTGCACCACAAAGGGCCACCAGAGAAAAGGGAAAGAAAGAAGTCATGACAAAGGCAGCAGCAATCAACAAAAGTTCTCCAACAAAGGAACCCCTCCTCCTTAGGTTCCCGAGGGAATAAGATCTCCCCCCCTTCCCTCCCCCTCCCCTCCCCCTTCCCTGCCACACACAAATTAATTCACATCACAAGAACTTAGTACTCCAGTTAAGTGTCAGATAAATATAAGAAAGGGTCAATCTGTCACTTTTTATACTTTAACTGAAACATAAAACTAACAGAACACACAATATTACTGTGGAAATAACTTTCTAAAACAGATCTGGCCAATGTAGTGCAGCCAGCAAAACTTAAAGAGAACAGACAATCTGCCTTCTACAGGGTATTTATATTCTTCTATGCCATATAAATAGCATTTATATAGCTTACACATTCGGAGACATGCACTAGGACTTGTAGGTAGTACACAATTCTTCACAATCACATGTGCAAAGTTTATAAACCACTAAGTGAGCATTAGAAAGTTTAGGCTGGACTGTGTCTTGTATCATCTAATGAATTTAACGCAGGTTCAGAATCATCCATCGGAAGAACCAGGCGTGTTCCACGAATGACTAGTTCGTGGTCCCCAAATGTAAGCTCCCGATCCAAGGCATCTTCAGAATTGTTGCCCATAAATCTCCTTGGGGCACTGGCTGTTGCGGAGTCAGTGTTCACAGTAGAATCCCCATATGTCAAACTGATATCACCATCATTGAGAATAAGGTCGGAGTCATCATCTTTCAATTGCTCCTGGTTCTAAATGCAAACAATATAAAGTTTAAGAGTAGTTAAACAATGCAAGAATCAAAGCCAGGCAAGGTGGTAAGATAAGCCCGCTCTTCAGAGAATCATTTCCAAAAGGAGACAATCTGACAACCCTCTACCTAAAATGCCTAGGTGGTAGCCCAGCGCACTCTGCATAAAATTCTAAGTCCTACCCTTGACTAAAAGACAGTGTTACTTGTTGCTCTCGGCTTCCTCTCCCATAACCAGCTGCGCCCCCACTCCAGCAGCCTCTTGCCTTGCAGAGTGGACTGAAGCACTGACAAGCTATCCCACTGTCTTTCTCTTACCTCCCGGCAATCAGGCACGCTGAACCCTCTGTCCCCTCCGAGTCACCAGTCCACTCTCCTGACTTTCCCCTGGCAGTCTCCTGTGATTTTTTCTGCTCTAGACTAGCCGTCCATCCCGTGTGCTCCCACAGTGTCTGGGTCTTGCCCTTTGTTTGCAAGTAGCACTCGCTTTTGCACATTATCAGCTTGCCCTCATGGATCTTAAAAGTCTGGGTCCTGGGAGCAGGGGAACAGACAAATGAGGCTATGATACAAGACTAAGCACTTCTTATTCCAGCCACACAACACATTACGGCACATGGGGACACATGGAAACTTGCACTGCATAGCTGTTTTCTGGGTTCATTAGCTTTTGTTCTAATGGAAAAAAAGTTTCCAAAACAGTATACCTAATACAATTCTATAAAATGGGGAGGTCAATAATATATAGTCCATTTGGCAAAGAAAAGAACATGTATGCAGGTATAGAAACATCTAGAATGTCATTCAACATAAGCACTCTATAATGGAGCTAGCTACTGGCAAGTTTGTTTCTCTGTGTTTCTGGTTATCAGAAATTTACTATTGCTAGAAATTTCCTTAAATGCTCAGAGATTAAAATAAAAAAGGTCAATTGAAAAAACAAGTCTATAGACACCCATCAGCTGAAATCACTTCCTGTCTAATATTTAACTAGTAACAACAAACCTAACTAGTGTCTGCCATTTGGTTAAAACAGCTTTGTGGCTCCTTTGCAGGTCAGTGGGGGCTCTTTAGCACTTTCTAATCAATGTTTTCTTTTAAGTTTGAGGTCTCAAATGTGTAAAAGGCACATTCCTTTTGATCTAGTAATATCCCCTTAAAATCAATTCTACATACTTAGAATTTCTAACATTGAATAAACTTATATGCAAAAGCTTATTGAAAACCACCGTCACCATAAGTGCTGTTTGCAATAGCATAAATAGCACAGGGACACACTCACAGAGAAATGACACTTAAGAGGTAATGAAGGCACAGACCAGGGTTAAGCATCTAAACGTCAAGGAATGCCAGAGATTGACAGCAAAGCATCAGAAAGAGGCCTGTAGGGAAGCAGTCCTGTCTCTATCTTAACCTCAGACTTCTAGCCTCAGAACTGTAAAATACATCACTTTGTCTGTCACAGCAGCCCCAGGAAACTCATACGGTGATGTGTTGTATTGGCATATACCACAGGGCACATACTTGTTTCCTTTTTGTTTGTGGGTTTTTAATGGTGGTTGGAGACAAGTTTTTGTTTGTTGACTTATTTGTTATTGTTGAGACGGAGTCTCAATTTAGCCCAAGCTAATAGCTAACTTGCTATGTATCTGAGGATGAGCTTGGACTCCTGGTTCTAGAAACTGCCTCCACCTCTCAAGAGATGGGATCATGAACATGTGCCATCACACCTGGGACACCACACGCACGCACACACACACACACACACACCACACAGAGTTGTGGACCTTTGGGCTGTAGATAATGTAAGTTATTGAGTCTCTGGAGTCTGAGAGCCCAACCTCTGCCTGAACCAACACCACTACTATGGAGAGTCATATGGTACAATGGGAAAGACCCGTACTTGGGCTACACAGGAGGGGAGTCAAAGCAGCACGGAGTGTTCTCCCTACACTCCTAGCACTATCTGTCAAATGTACAGTGACTCCAAACACAGCTACTGGCCCAGGCGACACCCTTACACTGCCTACTATTCCTCAACGCCCCATGGAATCTGCTCTGGGAAACACAATCAGCTGCAAGGTCTGCACCGCTGCACGGCAGCTTCCCACTAATGCAGGGTTCTGAGTGTTACATTAACACAGCCCAAACTGGTGGGCATTGTCATAGGGAAGACCAATCAATGCCATTAAGTGTTTACATTTTAGAATCCAGACTAGTTAGCACGACTTTCACTTTCTTCTTGGTTTAAAATTTACCAAATCATCAATCATGTTAGTAGATAAAGGGAAAATATATGGAATCTAGATTCTGTCTAGCTGTGTCTATACCTTCCAGCTACCTTCCATGTGGACCAGACATGGATACACTCCCCTAAAACCCCAAAGTTATAGATACTAAATCACAGAGCATCTTTTGTATTTAACAGATATCAAAACTGTCCAGCAAAGCACAGTGTGATATGGCATACCATTTCACTACGATTTTCTTTCTGTGGGAGGAAAAGCTCCATAATACCATATTTTTTAGTTCAAATAAATGTAATGAAATCTAAAAAAAAAATTGTTTAAGAATCCTTTCAACTGAACTGTGACGAGCCTAATGAAGACATAGAAACATACACACCCATGGTTGAAGTCAGGCCACATACTGCAAATAAATTAAAATAATGAAGACAGGCTGACCTACTAAAAACATCTGCTGTAAGATAAGGAATTAGTCTATTTTCAAAAGGTGTTAGTGCTATTTCCACATTTCGGTGTATTTTCTACTTGAAGAAAATATACTTACATTCCCTCTCATAGATTTTATACCTCAAAGACCAAGAAATCCAACCAAAACAAAATAAAAACCAGAAATTTAACCCACAGAACAGCCAAATTGAACTTGCTAAAGAATTTGATTCGTGCATAAAAAGCACTTACTCTGGAGCAAGGTAGGGTATGCCTGTAATCCCAGTTTGAGGCCAGCCTGGCCTGTATAGCTAGAACCTGCCTCAAGACAACAGCAGTAAGTAAATACAACAAATGCCACTTACTTCATATGCTTGGGGGCTGGTGAGGCACCTGGCGATGGGCCCACAGCAGGCTGGGAGAGTGGTGGTGAGCGGAGGCCCACTGTGGGTCAGCAGGGGCTTCAGATAGCTGTGCAGGCACGGTTAAGGGATGCGTGCGTTCATTTCTTTACATATTGAAGAGAATGAAGAACTTGTTACAGAGGTGTTGGGGAGCGAACCCAGGGCCTTGCAGGGCTATGCAAGTGCTCTATTTGCTCCTAAACTACACCTCAGCCCCAAATAGTCCCCTTTAAAATGAGCACTGCCACAGCACGCCGACCTCTTCAGAGGCCGACAAAGGGCTTTCCACGTGCAAGCTCATCTTACTGCCATACTACAGCAGTGACGGCATTTCACAGACAGGGACACCAACACACAGAGAGCTCACACAAGTAAGGAAATGGGGACATATCTGCTAGCCGATACTAGTCTGACTTTTACTCGTGAGCCTGTTGCATGACATCCCATTGCTTTTCTGCTTTTAGGGACTGAAGAAACAAAAATTCATCCTGAGTTTGGTACTAAAGAAAATTAAAGTGAAAGTAAAGAACGATGGTGTTCAGAGGGAAGAATAAAAACTGCAGTAGCATATACTGATAAACTGGCTTGGATCATTTATTATGAATTCTGATGAATCTGAATGCTCTAGGATGAATTTCTGTATCATGCTGCTTCGCTTCCTATGATGCTCAAAGGAGGTGAAAGAGGAAAGAAAACAAAATCCCAAGACTTACAAAACAACAACAAACAATGTGTAATAAACTCCTATAGCATAGATCCTCATTTCATCAGATTTGGTAATTCAAGGTAATTGTTAGAAAAAAGAGGAAAACACAGGGAAAAGAATGGAGAAAGGACATTATCAAATGAGATCCTGGGGCATGTAGCTTAGAGGTGGAGTACTTGCCTAGCATGCTTTAGGGCCTGGGGGAAATCTTCAGACCACACAAAAGTTATTAGCTATACACAGTGGTGCACACCTGTGATCCCAACGCTTGGAGGAATATGAACTCAAGGACACACACAGCTACACAGCAAGTTCACCTCAAGAACAATTTTAAAGACCAAGGTTTGAAGCTAGCAAGATGGCTCAGAGGGTGAAGGCACTGCCGAGTCTGCAAGCTGAGTCCCAGCCCCAGGCTCCAGAGGGTAAGAGAGAACCGACTCCTGCAGTTTGTTCACTATCTCCAGAGCACATTCCTTCTCCTGACAGCCATACACACACGATACATATAAAAATAAATCCTTAAAGGACACCATTCAAACGTGCCTATATTAATAACGTCTGTGTAAAGATTAAAGCTCCCTCTATAAACACACTCTGCCTACACAAAGCCACTGACAACAGAAATGATATACTCTTTGAATGCTGATATAAAAATGACCAAGGCTCTGTTACTTCGTAGTAAGTACTGAACAGGGACTTGTTATATCAAATTACCAAACAATCTGCCAAAAGAAAATTCTAAAGAGCCCTGTGCCTATTAGAGAAATAAAGAAAAGGATGGGCACGAGGAAACATGCTTGTATGACCAGCACTCAGGAGGCAGACACAGGAAGATCATAAGTTTGAGGCTAGGCAGGCACAGGAGGATCCTAAGTTTAAGGCTAGCCTGGGATAACTAGGGAGGCTTTGACCATAACAACAAAGCAAGGACTGAGGCAGAATGCTTCTCTAGTATGCACAATGCCCTAAACCAGAACCCCAGCTCACTGAATTATGGTTATGCAGGGCCTTCTGGATAAATTACACAGATGTCAGTGAAGGAACAAAGACACAAAAAGAATAAATGTGATCTATGTCAATAAAAATCAAAACCAGCTATATCTAATTCAAGCTGATGGCACTCGGAATCAGGGTTACTCCTCTGTAGGACATGCTAGGGAAGGTGGCACTGACCCAAGAGAGCACAGGGCACCTTCTACTATGCTATAAATACACAAATATTTGCATGGATAGTAGGTACACAGGGATAGATGGCCAAAATTCATTAAACTGTATTCTTTTTTTTAAATGTTTATTTATTATGTATACAATATTCTGTCTGTGTATATGCCTGAAGGCCAGAAGAGGGCACCAGACCCTAATACAGATGGTTATGAGCCACCATGTGGTTGCTGGGAATTGAACTCAGGACCTTTGGAAGAGCAGGCAATGCTCTTAACTGCTGAGCCATCTCTCCAGCCCCATTAAACTGTATTCTTAAGATTCACATATGTCATTGCATTTAAATTATAACTCTATTGTAACAATCTGGCTAAATAAAAGAACTAAAATCTAGACTGATGGATAATTAATTCTATCAGGGCTCTGGGCATTAAAATGACTAGAGTTTAGTTTTTGGTGTCTATTCCTACAAGATTATACAGGAAACTAAGATCTTTTTATAAACTGGAATCATTGAAATTATTTTGTGAATGTAGAAAATGTACGTTTTATTCTAGAAAACTAAAAAATGTTAAATAGGAGGAATGAAAAACCCCCAAGAGATACGGGAATGGCATACATCCAAGATGCTGGTAATGGAGCCAAAAGTAATGACATAATCTTTAAGCAATTTAAAAAACCCCGGCCTTCACTCCCTAATGGGAGCCTTAATGCCACAGATATGCTTGGATTTTTGTATGCACATGGTAATTTAATTTGAAGTACTTACAGAAATGGAGGTGAAAATCTAGTAAACAGAATATAGTAAGCAGTGGCTTCTAATCATGAGGGCAAGAGTATTTTTCCTAAACATACAAGGTTTTTGATCACAAAGGCATTCTGAAAAGAGAATATTTGGTCCTGAGAAAGGCTGAGGAAGAAAAGACATTCTGCTCTTAACTCAGAGGGGAAAGGCAGCTTCTAGAGAAGTGCAGTATCAAACACACACAATTTCATCTCGCGCTTTCCCCTAAGGCTTCCTTCCACCCTAGCAAGTACAGTGACAAGCAAGGAATATCTCCCACAGAATTCTCCAAATTACCTCAAGGACATCAAATACTAAAGTTTACTCACCAAATAAACCAATGTCTAAAAAATCAGCTATGTCATTTAGGCTCTGGATTTCTCTCCATACAGTCAGTTGTAACTGTAACCAGTGCCTACTGGTTCCCTGGGTTTGCAAAGGAATTCATTGGTGGGAATGTATTTCTACACTTATGGAGAGAGCCAGGTTTTATATTATGCTTCAGGAAGGCAAAACAGCTGCTCCGGGGCTGCAGCTGTAGCTCAGTAGTGAAGTACATGCTTAGCATGTATTAGTTGCTGGCTTCTTCCCTAGCATTTCCCCCTCCCCATCCCCACAGACACTCACAGGTGCACCCATGCTCACACTGAATCGTTTCACTAAGCTGTGCTTATCCACGCCTGGACCAGCATCTTTTATCATTAAGGATACTTATGATCAAAGTTGTACCACATCCGGAAGAGCCAGGCACTCTCTGCTTTGGTAGTTCTCCTTTCATTTTCAGGAACACCCTGCAGACAGATGATATATAAATCAATACCACAGATGCAGACAGGTTTATTTAGAGCCATTCCTTCGTAGAATCAGAAATAGAGCCTTCACCAAAGATAGTGTCCAACACGGGTAACATTAGCCATTCGGTGGCTCGTGTAGGGAACTGCAATGTTTTTCTAAGCATCTCTGACTCAGGCAGCTTACTAATTGATGATTATATCACCACTTAAAATCAACATGGAGTCAATTCAAGAAAAGGAGGCCATGAATTTGAAAAGGAGAACAAGGACAGGATATAAAGGAGAGGCCGGAGGGAGAATGAAACAGGGAAATAATATGTAATTATAACTTCAAAAAATATAAAAAAAATCAATGTGGCGGCCTAAGGAGATGTCTCTGTGACAAAAGTAATTGCCATGCAAGCATGAAGACCCAAGTTCGAATTCTCAAAGCCTACATGAAGCCAGGCATAGCAACACTTCTCTGCAACCCCAATGCTAATTAATAGTGAGATAGGATGTGAAGACAGGAAAATTTCTGCAAGCTCATGGACCAGTAAGCCTGGTGTGCATAGCAATCAACGTCAAAGAGGTCCTGTTTTACTATACCCAAGGCTGGACTCTGATCACATGTACTGTGGCACGTGCAAACATACCCATGTGTGAACACATACACGAACACACATACAGCTTAGAGAAAAGTCGGTGCACACTAATTCCCCTCCTCAATCTGAAAGACTTGCACTGCCGACGCAGTGGCACCTACAGAAGAAAACATCTCACCCTATATTTGGAGAGCTGTGCCATGGACTTAAAAAATAACTGGCCTTTTCAAGTTGCTACTATGCTCAGAACACAGTGGCAAAATGAAAACAAGGAAATGCTATGGCAGAACTCACTGACGAGGGGGGAGACTAACCCAGCAAAAAGACAGCTTCTAAAATAGCTTACAAAAATATGAAATGCCCTCATTTGTAATATGGGATGATCATAGTCAGTTAGGCTATCCAGCTCCAGTCCTGGCTCACTGACATTAATTATTGGGGCAAACCTCCTTTCTTCTCTGGGCCTGAGTTTCTTCACATATAAAATGCAAGCAATACAGATTCACCAAGGTCCTTTCCAGAACTAATATTCCATGGTTCTGTGACTTTTTTAAGGGCATAGAGTTTAGAGTCTAGGTTTTGTTTCTTTCCTGCCCTTTCAATCCCAGACAGTTTATTTTGCCCCTCAACTTGAATCCACACATACATAAATACTATAAAAATATCTGAGAATATGCCATGTGCTCACAAGCATGCAAGAAGTTCTGAACTTGCTTTTATATCATTAAGTTTCTCATGACTTCACTTCTTATTTTCTTCTTGAATTTTTGCTGCTAGGGAGGGAATTCAGGACCTTGTGCAAACCAATTACACGGTCTATCAGTGAGCTATACTTCTGATCCGTGGAACTGCCTCATTTTCAAAGTTTTACCTTCACTTCTTTTTAAATTTATTGTTATTACTATTACTACTTTTACTACTACTACTACTGTATTATTGTTGCCTTCCTTCCTTCCTTCCTTCCTTCCTTCCTTCCTTCCTTCCTTCCTTCCTTTCTTTCTTTCTTTCTTTCTTTCTTTCTTTCTTATTTGGTGTATTAGAGACTGTTGTCTTCCAGCATCTGTTCCAGGGATTGAACTCAGGACTTCCAGACTTGCTCAGCAAGCACTTTCACTCACTGAGCCATCTCGTTGGCACTGCCTTCACATCTTGTAAAGCAAATCATCTACAGTTACCATATAACTACTGTGTACCCCTAAGCTTCATACTGACTAGAATGTTCCTCAAGCCTCATAATGGACATAAGCAATTACTGGTAAACAATGCAATTGAGATGCCCATGGGGTTTCCATTTCTCAATTGTATCTCTCTTTTCATCTCTGTGTGTGTGTGGGGGGGGTGCACACACACAGTATGCATGCGGAGGTCTGAGAACAACTTTGTGGAGTCACTTCTTTCATTCCACCTTTACGAGCTCTCCAGGAATCAGTCAGGCTGTTAGGCTTTTCAGCAAGCACCTTTAACCACTAGGCCGTCTTGCTAACGTCTGCCCACGGGGTTCTGAAAGCAATGGAAAACTATTTCTTTCTGTTTGCCACAACTGCTAGTCCTATCTGGCTCTTTCCCTTCTTTCTCCTTCATGGTGAAGGGTAACATGGCTGTGCAAATGTAATGTTTTATCACTACTGAGACGCAAGCAGCCCTTGGAACTATCTCAAAAGCCTGGCAGGATGAAAAAGTATATAATCTGGTTTGTCCAGGGAATTCTACTTTAAGATTCTGACCACAAAATTAGCAAGAACTTACTATATCACATGCACACACGCACACAGTCATCACTCAAAATTAGCACTTGGGAAATGAATCAGTAAAGTAAATGCTTTCTTTTAAAGCATACAGTGCAGAAAAATATACCACGGCTTCTTTCAGAAAATAATAGGAATTATGTTTCAAAAGATATTTTCCATCTTCAAAAACCTCATGTAATGTATACTAGATAACCACTTACTCAGTGGTGCTCAGAAACCATTACAAAAAAGGGTGGAAAATATCAGAAAGGGTGGTCAGTCTCATGAGGGCAGACAGTTCTGCTGTATTCGGTCTACAAGTCTGCAGATCATAGGGGCGGCTGAGAAACTGACACACTGAAGGAAGGAAGTGAGGCGTTGTATTGGAAAAGTTGAGGCTTATGCTAAGAGAGTGTAACCCCCCAAACATGCAGGGGGACCAGCTGGACATTCAGAAGGTTCTAGACAGTCCTCAAGGGCAGCTGCTGGTCATCCAATTTGAAAGTTACACAGGAAGAGCAGCTGGAGTGGGGCTGACCTCAGAGACAAGCCTTCATGCGCAACCAGAGTGGAAAAAGGCTACCCGTGCCAGAGCAGTCACTGGAACACCCAGGCGCACTGAAGAGCCTATTCTCCTCCATGGCAAAGCCCCAGGATGGCCACAGATAGGAAAGCTGGCACCCTTGATAGCCACTTGCTGTCTAAACTATGGTTCTGTTTCATGGAGTAGTGAGAAGTCAGACATGTCAGTTAAGAGCAAACAAAACAGGATCTAAAAAGCGGCATGAAGTCTAAGAGAGACAGTTTTCTTTCCAAATGACTGAACACTGGACAGAAATGCCAGGGACAACACAAGCACATATTTACCAAATGTTCTTGGTCTGAATCAACACCAACCCTAAAGGAAAAACACAAAGAGCAAATGAGATTTTGGAAGCCAACAGAAGATCTACTCACATATGTACACTGTCAGGCAAATATTTTTCTCAACACAGAAGCTCCAAAATGGTTAATGTTCCCTTTTCTCTATAGGTTGTGGGGGACATTTCTGACTACCTTCCACTTTCTTTAGAAACAGCCTTGGGTCTAAGGCAAACAGGGCAAATGTTCTATTCCTAAAATCCCACTTACCAGTTTCAGTAAAATAGCATTTCTTCTCTAAGTAGTGAGGGAGAGAAACTGCCCCAATTACTCAGTAAGAATGATCAGAAAGATTCCAAGCACAGCTGGAGCACGGCTCTCGTGGAAATATTGTTAAGAGGACAGAAGGGGGTCCAGTCGAAGGGGACTGCAGGGTAATTGATGGAAATCAACCTTGGTTCCTCATAATTCCTATGTACCTACATCAAATTCCTTCTTTGGGCATCCCAGGGAACAACTTCATTGGCCTGTTCAGAGTCTCCTCTCTAGTCTTGGAACTTGCCAACTCTGTTCTTTCTCCTGCCCTGCCTGTCAGCCCTCCTCTCCTTGCCATCCCCGCTGTTTCAGCCCTTATTCTGACTCATGGATTCTGTTGAGTAAGCCTTTCCAGCTGCCAGGCTCTCCCCGAGAGTTAACTCTGGATAGCATGGAACTCTCTAGGTCACTGCATTCACAGAAGCTTCTGAAAACAACTTACAACCCTGAGTGTCACGTCTAAAGTACTTTGTAGGACAACCGAAACTTTGTACCCACTAGTGACCACCCTTTACTCCAACCTACCTTTCCACCCCCTCTGCCAGTCATTTCTTCCACATGCCTATCGTACTCTAACCCTGTCTCCCAGACCCTTGTCAGCTCCTAGAGTCAATACTTTTGTTCCTCATGCCCCTCCTGCCCTCAGTACCCTCAGTTTTCTACTCATTTGTCAGGTGCCAAAGTAGCTGCTCTATGAGCTGCTCACACAGAATCACCTCCCCTTTGTGCTTCTGTAGCACAGAGTTCTTATTCTAAACACACTTCACAGCACAGCATAGTTATTTACCTGTCCGTCTCCCCAAAAAGACTGTGAGCTCCTTGAGGGTAAAGGCCATGTCTCAATTCATCTCTGTATCCCCAGAGTCTAGCATAGTACCTGACATACAATAGGTGCTCAAATGTTTATTAATTCGGTTACCAACTACAGACAGCACAGACAACACAGCAGTACAAGAAGCTGTAGCAACATTTGCAAAGACAACACTCAGAGGAGGAAAATGATACAAAATCCTATCTGGAATGCAAGGGAGTCATGGTCAAGTATTTGAAAACCGATGACGATGACCAGATTGAAAACTCAAACAAAGACTCATTTTTACTTTGTTAAAAATGGCCAGGCACTGTTTAACAGCTTCCCAGGCACAGTGGATTCTCACCACATTTATGCATCTCAAGTGACATCTAGTGGTCTAGAGAATAGAACATTTAAACATTCAAATGGCACATTATCCAAAACCAATGTAATAAACATTTATAGAGCACTTATTATTTGCCAGGCACTGCGTTAGGCACAGGGCATAGACATGAATCAAACATGGTCCTGTCCTCAAGGAGCTCACAGACTACTGGAGAAACAGATTCAACTATAGCAGACTCAGAATTTGCTGTTAAGACAGGATGAGTTCAGGACTAATCCAGGGTAATTTCTAGCTATGTGAGCTCAATCAGGCTATGTGTCCCTAAGGACTGCAATTATGTCACACAGAAAATGGAGCTAGTATCACCACCAAGTGTTGCTGCAAGGATTAAATGAGAAAATGTACTGAGAAACTTTTAAAGTGCTTGATGCATCACTAGTGCTAAGAAGTGGATAGATCTTCTAGAAATACTGCATCACAAGGATGAATGGGATAATTGCTGTGATAGACAGACCCAATGCTACACAGCAACTCCAAGAAAAAAGAATGGGGGAGGGGGAGGGTGGTTCTGTCAGTTCCTAAGAATGAAAGAGAATCCCAGGCCAAGCAAAGGCTCAGAGACAAAGAAATGCAGAGCATGTGTGCTTGCTAAATGACAGGGTGCCAACTGTGACTGTCAGAAATTAGGTGAAAGGATGCAAGCTGATTCATTCACTGGGGAGCCACTGCTCCCGAACGAGAGGCATAATCTTTTTACACTGGAAATTAGAGCATGTCACTCCCTTGCTTTAATATCCTCGAGATGTCCACTGTATTTTCAAATCCAAAGTCTTCAATATATACTACAAGACCCTACAGGAGGGCCAAACTACAGCCCTCATGTATATCCAGTGGTAAATAAGGTCCTGTTGGAACACAGCCGTACTATGTGATTCCATATCACCTGTGGCTGCTTGTGACACCAGATCTGCGTGGCTGAGGCAGATCACATGACTGAGGGAGTCTAAAAGCTTTGCTTCTGGCCCTTCACAGGTAGTTTTCAGAACCCTGACCCTTTAGGGTCTTGTCCACCTAATTTTTTCTACTTACCATTTGATCACTCTCATCATGTAAGCTTTTCTCTGTGTCAAACAGGCCACATCTGTTCCTGCCTTGTGGCCTTTGCTGCTGGACTGCTCTGTCTAGACTGCTCTTCCTGGTCGTCGTTGAACTGGCCAGACTGAGCTTAAATATAACCTTCCCAAGAGGCCTTCCCTGGCTTCTTCGTATCATATATACCACATTCCCAGTCACAATCACAACATCTTAATTTCCATCACATTTAGTATCATTTAAAACTGCCACGGTCATTTATTTATTTACTATGTTTTTCTTTTATCACTTTTCTAACAAAATGGGAATATAGGTCTTTTCTATCTTTTTATTGTCACTGTCCTTTTGAATAAGGTTACTTCATTTTAGCACTACTGATATTTGGGGTCAGACAATTCTTTAATTGCAAGTCTAGAGAGTAGCCAAGTCTGTGCCCTGTAGGATGCTAAACAGAGTGCTGACCGACTAGATAGCAATGGCAGTCCCTTCTCCTAGTGGTGACTGTCAGCAATGTCTCCAAATATTGTTAATTATCCTCCAAGAAGACAAAATAATCTGCTAAGAACTATTGAGTTGGAAGTTGAAACAAGGAGTGTCCACCACACTGTGAGTGCTCAATAAATACTTAGTGAGTTACTGCATAGAAGGCACACTTGAAATGTTGTGTAGAGCTGTGCAGATTCTAGTTCGCCAAATCCTCACAACTCCTGG
The DNA here is from genome assembly GCF_014885135.2 of Alexandromys fortis. Lineage (NCBI taxonomy): Eukaryota > Metazoa > Chordata > Mammalia > Rodentia > Cricetidae > Alexandromys > Alexandromys fortis. Next base: position 7,285,324 of record NW_026067990.1, read on the forward strand.
GAATGGGAGTCATGCTACACACGTAGAAACTGAGGCTCTGAACGATCAAAGGCCTTGCCCAAAATTAAGAAGGAAGGACCAAGAATGCAAAGGTTAAGTTGGTGGGTACACAAATCTTCAACAGTCCCAACTCAGCAGCTTCAAAATTACACCACTAAATAGGTGGAAGAGAAGAGGTGCTTAAAACACAGCCTTCACCTTGACTCCCTAATATTGCTAGGAAGGAAAAAACTTTCTAGGCTTTAAATGCTAAAAAAAAGATAAACTAATAATAATTACAGAATAGTAAATGCCTTAAAAGTACTGACATTTTCTATTTATGCTAATTATTAAGAATTTACTAATAGTTAAAATAGAGAAAATGAAAGATATGTGATATAACTATTAAGTAAATGTGATAAATAACATTTTAAGTCAATACATGTTTAAAAATTAAAGCAACAATGTGAATTAAAATATAAAAATTAAGACTATATGTTTCCTGACTACTTGACATGCTAGTCTGATTCACTGCATTCAATAAAGTACCCAGTAAGGACTATAAAAATACATAGCCTCACTTGAGAGTGAAGGGAGAGGGGAGGGGTTTAAGGAAGGTACCTGAGAGGGATTAGCGGGAGGAAAGTGATATACTTCTATTTCAATTAATTAAAACATTTAAAAATTAAGATAGAATCTCTGTTCACAAGCAGGCCCAAACACTGCAATAAAACAAGAAACTAAGGAGTAGTCTAAAACTACAGGGCAGTGGATATGATTAAGCCTCCAACTGTGCTGGAAAGTAGGCAAGATGGGGCCAGGCAAGGAGCTTTCAAATCTAGTGACGGAGGTGGGATTTCTTTTCTCTCTGGAGGAGGATGGTAAGGATGGGGCTTTTGTTAGCTGCGAGTAGAGGGCAGTGAGGGGAACAAACTGATTCTCCACTGATGAGTTCTAGTTCTTCTAAGCTAGCTCACACTGGTTTGACTCTCCATGCAAGAGTCTTCAGTTCCAAGCTTTTGAGAAAAGAAAGCAGTTTACTCCTTTCACAGAAATCTTTAATAAATAAATATATAAATAAAAAAAATAAAAAAAAATTACCACTCATTTCTTGATGAACCATGTCTGAAGGAGCAAGGAACAGAGGTTCCTTTGTCTACCACTTAATTATTTGTAGAATATTGGGCAATTAACAACTCTTTAAAGCCTGTATTTTTTAGAAAACAGTTACTATGGTTACTAAACACACTTAACAGAATGCCTGGCACATAGTAAGTGCTTAATAAATGTCAAGTCCTCTTACAAGTGGTAAGTAGGATTATAAGAACATTACTGGATATATAAAAGCATATGCTGTACTATATTATCTACTATACACAGAAATAACACAAAAATTAGAAGGGATTTGAATAGTAAAGAGAGATTAAGACATTAACAACATTTACTGTGTAATTAAGGGTTAGCTTGTCTTTGCATAAAAGGCACAATAGAAAGTAAAAAGAAGCAAATGACAGATTCTCTTATTAGGTGAAACATTGTTTTTTCAAATGAGGCCCATATATCCTGGAAGCTTGGTAGCTCTTAACATCTATGACATTTCAGCCAAACACAGAACCGCAATCCACAAAGACTTCAGACACAAGCTGCTGTATCCATGGAAACAAATGCAGAACTCGAGATACAAAAGAGCTTTCAAACTGAATACATTAAGCAGTACACACTGAAGACCATGACTACATCACTTTGGCCTTGGTAGGTTTGTGAGGTCAGAAATGGTGCTGACCGGAAAGATGAAAGGAATGATAATGTCTAGTACTGATTAGAGTTTGGTGAACTGGACTCTTACACAATGCCGATGGACTGAATTTGGTAATCTGACCAAAAGCCTTAAATACATGCGTATCTTATGGCTTAATCAATCCCCCTTCCGAAAATGCATCCTAAGGAAATAATTAAACAAGAGCACGGTGGCACACTGGCTTCAGAGCATTCATTTGTTAGTAGTAACAGCAAAACCCTCAGATGGGAATAGCTAAAGCCTAAAAACAATACAAAATTACAACAGGAATTTGGTTAAATCAACCAGGATATATACTGTTATTGAAATAACATGATATTTAGCAGGGCAAATGCTAAATATCATCACTTCAGTGTTGCCCATTTGCAGAAATGCAAAGCAAAGGTCTGGACTGCTAACCTTCAGAGTAGTAATAATGCTTTTCATGTATATTTTAATAACCAAAGCTTGCCTGAAGATCAGAGAGTAAAACAGCTGCACTGGTCAGCCTTACAGACCAGGCATTGGTGGTACACACCTTTAACCCCAGTAACCACAGTGGTTTGCCACAGAAACCAGGAGGTCGTGGTGCATGCATTTAATTCAAGCCCTAGAGAGAATTACAAAATGGGAGGAGACAGGTCTCACACAGTCTCATTCCGAGATTCCTGGATGCAGCATCGCCATTTCAGACTGAGGTACAGATAAGAGTCAGTGGCTGGCTGTTTTGCTTTTCTGACCTTCAGGTCGAACCCCTTTCTGCCCTGGGTTTCTTTAATCATGTTACATTTCTATATTATGCTATGCACTTTTTAAGAAGGAAAAGAAATGAAAAGATTTGACAAAGCTTAAAATCTTCTAATGACTAAAAATAAAAGTAAACTGAATTAACATGGAATATGAAAATGAAGTCCCCAGTTCCGACTTACCTTATATGCAAGCATGACAACATGGCAGTAGTGCCACCACCAAACACCCACACAGTAAAAAACACAATCAGAAGTGTGGTGCTGAACATCATCTGGCGTGCATAAGTGGCAGTATCGCGAATGGCCAAGGCAAAGGCCATTGCACCACGAAGGCCTATAGGAAACAGCGGAAGAATTTCTTCAATAACTCCTCACCAATGTAGACTATATAAACTCAGAGACATAAAACATAACCTCAAAACTTGAGAGCATATAGACAAATATAAAATATTAACATATGTAAAGAATGACCGCCAGAGTTAGTATATAATACTGACTTTCATCGATCTTCTGCTTGTTTGACTTTTCAGACAGGGTCTTGTTACTGTAGCTCAGGCTGGTCTCAAATTTACAGTCCTGCTGTATCAGTCGCACAAATGCTGGGACTGCATGCATATGCTACCATATCCAGCTCGATCTCTTAACAATTCTTTAAAGTTTAGTAACTTATGTATAGTAAATTCAATTTATAATGTTTTGACAATGGGACCATTGCCACAATCAAAACAGAGCTAAAATTTTACTCTTCCTGTCCAAATTACGTTGTGCTACCCACTAGCCCAGTTCCTCATCGCCCCGGCCTGCTCTGCATCACTATTATTTTGTCTTTTAAAAATACCACATCAGGCTGGAGAGATGGCTCAGCAGTTAAGAGCACTGGCTGCTCTTCCAGAGGTCCTGAGTTCAATTCCCAGCACCCACGTGGTGACTCACAACCATCTGGCATACATGCAGCTTGAACAGTCATATACATAAAATGAAATAAATAAAATCTTAAAAATATATCACATTAATAGAATCATACATGTAAATTTTGAGACTGACTTCCTTCATTCAACATAATACTTCAAAGACTCATCCATGCTACTATGTGAATAAAAGTTTGTTCTTTTCATCATTTAGGAATTTTCCACAGAAGGGCTTTATCAGGTCCTTGCTTCTCTGCCCCATTTGTCCACTGAGAGACAGACAAATGCAGGTCTGGTAGTGGGTCAGCTACACAGAAGGCTGAAGCAGGAGAGTCACAAATAAATTCAAGGCTTGCTTGAACTATACAGTAACTTCAGAGTTAGTCTGAACAACTTAGACCCCATCTTCAAAAGCAAAATTTTTTTAGGGGGAGAAGCTGGGGAAATATAGATATAGGTAATATAACATCTTAATGGTAGAGTGTTCGCTAGGCATGCCTAAGGCACTAGGTTCAATCCTAGAACTGAGCAAAAGAAAAAAAAGCAAGCTATTTGTAGATTTTTGGCAGTTATTGGCTAGAACTGATATAAATATCCACTTGCAGGTTTTTCTGCAAAAAATTATGCATCTTTAACTTACTTACTTTGTATGGTGTATTTTAAAACCAAAGATTTGGAAGTGGAGTGTGAAAAGTTCCCACAAAAGAGACAGGGAAATGGTAAGAAGTTTTCTATTTGAGGATTCAGTGTCAACGTTTCCAACACAATACCTCCATCTTCAGCTATCGAAGTTAGCACATGTAGCGCGAATGGTAGTTTGGGGGTAGAAAAGAGAAGAAATTGCAACTTACCAGCAAACATCATCATGTGCTGAAAATTTGATCCAATCTTACTTCTTCTGCCCAAATTAAGTAAGAGAGACAAGGGATAAATATTGGCAGCTCTTCCCAAGAAAATAGCAATCTAAAATCATTAAGAGGTTAAGGATCATTTCTTTTACTACTGGTAATATAAGCTACACATTTGAGATGGCGAGCAAGCACTCTGTCTAACACAGTGCTGTCTGTCACAATGGTCTATATCCACAGAGCAGCTGGAATACAGTCACTATGACTAGGGAACTGCAATTGTAATTTTAGTTCGTTCAAATGAATTTAAATGGAAATAATCACATGTGGTTAGTTGTTACCAGACTTGATAGCGTATGTCCACCATGTAGGAGATTTACAAAGTAAAGAAAAAGATGTATAAAAAAGGGCCTTCTTTATGATCAACAGCACAGACACATCATTTCCACTGCAGCGTTGAGAGAAAGAAGAGTCATGCCAGCGAAGCTGCCCAGTCCTTCCTAAAAATACAAAAAGGGCAGCTCAGTCACTTCATGCCACTGAAACTCCTGCAAAGCCCTGCTGGGTCTCACGAAATGTACACAGCAACCTGCAAAAAGATCAGATTTCATGTCAGGTCAGATGGGTCTTAAGTAAGAAACAGTTTGGGTGTCTTTTTCTCCAATCATTGTCTCAGAAACCGTGCTTTAGAATTACAAATTGTACTGCAGGGTAAACAATGCCATCCCCACTACATTTCCTAAAAGGACTAGAAAGGGAAATGGAACAGTAAAAGCAAAGCAGCATGGTTGAAAGAGTGCTGATGCAAACACCTTCCAAAGAGAGTGCAATGGCTGAGGCCAACGGCAAAAGGGTGCATGTAACAATTATATACTCATTACCTTGGCATAAGAGGTAGAAGCAGGAGGGCAGGAGTTGAAAGTTGGCCTTGGATAAACAATGGGTTTGAGGCTAACCTGAGATACACGAGACCTCACCTAAAATTCAATGAACAAAAAAGAGAAAATGGAATGTTTGTTGATGGAGTTGTTTTCCAGGGAAGTACTAACAATGCTAGCAATGTCATATAGCCAAGAGTACGTACACCACAGTGGTCCCATATAATTATAATGGAGGTGGAAGATTCTTTTTGTCTAATGACAGATTAACATTATGCTGATGCTGGCACAAACAAACCTACTATGCTGCCCCATATACAAGAACAGCAATGCAATTATGTGTAGTACACAATAGCTGGTAAGAAGTGATTGTTATTGGTTTTACATATCTACTATATTATATATATTTATATATCTACTATATACTTTCTGTCACTATTTTAGTGTATTCTTTCTACTTACCAAACAAAAAGTTTGCACCAGTTGGGGAGATGGTTCAGTAAGTAAAGGTGTTTGCTGCTAAGCTTGAGAACCTTAGGTCAATTCCTGGGACCCACATAGTGAAGGAGAGAACTGAGTCTTAAAAGTTGTTCTCAGACAACCACACATATCCCATGGCATGAGTAAAAAAAGTTTACTGTGAGCGGGTGGTGGTGGTACACGCCTTTAGCCCCAGCACTCGGGAGGCAGAGACAGGCAGATCTCTGTGAGTTTGAGGCCAGCCTTGTCTAAAAGAGCTGGTTCCAGGACAGCTGGTTCCAGGACAGCTAGGGCTGTTACACAGAGAAACCCTGTCTCAAAAAACCAGAAAAAAAAAGGGAAAAAAGCTTCCTGTGAAATAGCATGCTGTTAAATCAGCAACAGCCCCCATATATCTCATATTTACCAACTCTCCTAACTGAATCAAAAAGCTCCTTTAAATAACTTACTTATATCATGTAGGTTTACATAAATATATTGTATGGTGCTCACAGTGACCAAACCGCCTGATGACGCATTTCTCCAAACGTATCTCCACCTTTAAGCAGCACACGAGCATCTACATATACTGCAACTGATCAACTAAATAACTGAATGGATGTGTACTAACCAACAAGGGAAACAGTGCTCTGTTGATGGTAATAGGTTACAGTTGGAGACATCAGTACAAACTCATGACAGGAGATGCCAATGGTTACACACATATATTTATTGATGGATGTATTATGTACATGACTTACTATATACATGGACAGCACCTTCCTCTGTCCATGGACAGGGTCTAGAACAGTGTTCTCCACTTCCTTAATGCTACAACCCTTTAACACAATTTCTTATGTTGTGGTGACTTCCAAATATAGAATTATTTTTGCTGCTACTTCATAACTGCAGTTTTGGTAATGTTATGAATTATAACACAAAAATGTGTGTTTTCTGATAGTTTTGAGTAACCCCTGTGAAAGCGTTGTTAGATCTGCAAAGGGGTCGTGACCCATAGGTAGAGAACAACTGGTCTAGAAGACCAATATCCCTAAGCACACCCAAACCCAGATCTTGGTTTCCAATACCATCTTTCCCAATAAAAGGAACCAGAATTCCTTGGAGAAATGGACAGTTCTTGGTCATAAAGTGCACAAAATGAGCAGAAGCATCTTATACTTCCAGAAAGTAAGGAAGTGTTAAAAAACAAAACCCCAATCCCCAAACCACAATGGCATGGCATGTCAAATAGAAGTGGGGGGCTACCAAACAAGCTCCTGATGACTAAAGCCGGGACAGTTTGAACAAGTAAATTTTTTTAAATGTAAATAATCTAATATATAAGACAACGAATATGCATTATTCAAATAAATAATACTAGAAATAAAGAACTGAACAGAACATCAAGTGACAGAGAACAGACGAATCTCTGTGTAAAGAATTACAAACCATTTTGTAAAAATTTAGTCCTCAGGGAGATGAACCCTAACTTCACACTCCCTAAATGCGGGCTGCATGGGGTGGCTTCTTTTCCAAGCAGGACAAGATAGAGAAACAGGAGCCACCCTGCAACGGGGAAACCTGGCAGCCACGTGACTAAACTAACATCAGCACATTAACGTTAGGAAATCGGTGCCGTCTCCATGGTGATGACAACAGCACTTCACTTCCCCGGCATTCCTCCAAGAACACGTGTACCCCAGTGTCATCTTGGGGATACCACGAGACAACTTCAATTGAGAAACACTCTACAAAACACTTGGTCACTATTCCCAAGTTTTTCAGGAACAACTCAGAAGCTGTCAGTCAAATGGAACCCAAAGAAATCTACACAGCAAATGCAATGTGCTGTCCTGGCTAGGACCTTGATATAGCAACAGTAGGCTGTAGGAAGGCCATGGGACTCAGGATGAGCATGAAGTTGACTTAATGGACCAGTACAGGCTTCGTTCCTTGTGACGAATGTACTATGCTGATGTCAGGTGCTAACGAGGAACTTGGGCGTGATGTATAGGACAGCTTTCTGTGCTGTGTTCATTATTCTTGTCATAAACATAAAGACACTAAAATCAAAAAGTTCTTTGAAAGTAATTCCACTAAAAGAGGAAAAAGTAAGAACAGCAAAAAGGCATGGGAGGTGTGTGGCAACACTGCTAGATTTCACAAACACATGCCTAGTCTTTTCTTCTGCGCACAGGACCCTCCTCCCTTTTAGTCCCAATTTTTGACAGGCACCCAGATAGAGTATGAGTCTTAGCTTCCCGTGCAGGTAGGTGTTGCCAGCCTTGTTATGTGCAAGCGGTATGTACACTTCTGGGCAGTGCCCTTAAAGATAATTAGGAGGCAAAGGGTCAGATGCCATGGACCACAAGAATGCAGACAACTCCCTGCAGAGAACAGTGCCAAGCCTGCCCGAGTTCATAACAATTCCATAGTCACACAAACTCAAACTTTTACATAAAAAATAAACTTCTGTCTCATTTTACTCATTTAAACCTGGGTCAATTTGAGTCACTGTCACACGAAAGCAAATGTAACCTAGAGACAGGACAGCTTTGACCTTGTTAAAAATCATTTTCATAGATTCTTTCTTGATAATCTCAAATTCTAACAAACTCAGAAACCTTGGAACTATTTAACCTTATTTCTAGGCTAACTACTACAGATTAAAGTACTGTGGCTACTCGAAAAACTTTTAATAGTGACGAGTGCTAGAGCGGCTGAACTCAGCACTTGTCTTCCAGCTAAGATGCTCCTCTTATTGACAGGACTTTGTTGTTTTCAACAAAATCTCACTTTCTAACATAGATCTTGTATGGTTTTAAATTTTTTTTTTTTTTAGAAATTTTACTGCTCCCTGTCAGAATCTTGATTCTTAAGTGTTTTTACTGCTTCTTTTGAAAACCACTTATTTAAGCATGCATTTCCCTGACCACACTCTTTCCTTCCACTTTTCCAGCTATCTGGCTCTTCAGTCCAAAGACCACGCTAGTCCTGCCTCTGATGGCCAGCCTGCTTCTTCTCACTTCCCTTCTTCTCCACAGGCTACATCTACTTTGTTCTTTTTTGTTTCTACCATATTTGCTCGGCAAAACCATAAACCTCAAAGGACCCACTATTTCTTTTTTCCCGTGCTTACCACTAATCTTCCTGGTCAGACTCACATGACATGGAAGATTGGTATCTTACAAATACCTGTTTCTTAGTCAAATTGCTCCCCATTTATTGCTCAGCAGTCATGTTGCAATCTTTTGGTCAACTCTCCCCTAACTCCCCATTCCTACTTCATAAACTTTCTCTCTGCCTTCCCCCAAACTTATCTGTGGGAGCCAGCCCTCCAAGATGGTCCCTAATGACCCCTGCCTCCTGTTAGGGAGTGTGAGTCCCACTCACGCTGTACCACGGTTGGTCTGTATGACCAGCAGATACAGCAGAAGTGATGATGAGATTTCACTTCCAACAACTGCTCTATAAAGGGCACCTTGCCTTCCACCTTGGACTTTCAGCTCACTCACTCTGGGAAACTTTCCCTATGGATACGTCCTACAGAAATATGGTCCTTTCTGCGGACAGCCATGAGTGAGGTTGGCATGGTTCCTCCAGCCCCAGATAAGTCCTGAGCGCCTTACCAGCAAACCATGTCACTGTAACCTCCTGAGAGGCTATGGAGCCAGAATCACTCAGCTAAGATATTCCAGGATTCCTAGCCCCCAGATACTGTGTGAGGTAAAGAATGGTAAGTTTCCAGCTTATTTCTTACACAACAAAGAACTTGTACACCACTCTACTCTCAGCAGGCACTATCACTTCCTACTTTATAAAACAGAAGCTATCAGCTAGGAGCTCCACTTTCTCACCCCCTTTCCTTCACTGGCTGGGGAAGCTGCTCTGAGCAGAGGCCAAGGCCTCTCTATATACTTCAGAGTCCACCTGTCCCATCTTGCCATGAGGATAGCTTTCATATTCTCAAATTCTTCTTTCAAGTTGGCCTTACTTTTTAAAAAGAGATTTATCTATGTATTATGCATACAGTGTTCTGTCTGTCTGTATGCTTGCAGGCTAGAAAAGGGTACCATGTAAAGATCTTATTACAGATGGTTGTGAGCCACCATGTGGTTTCTGGGAATTGAATTCAGAACCTCTGGAAGAGCAACCAGTGCTCTTAACCTCTGAGCCTTCTCTCCAGCCCCTGGTTTTACTCTTTGTTATTTATTTTATTACATTTATTTATTCATGTGGAGGTCAGAAGCCAACTTGCACAAGTCAGTTCTCAACTTCTATCACATGGGTCCCAAGGAATGAACTGAGATCGTCAAGCACGGTGACAAGCAACTTTACCCCCAGAGACACTTTGTCAGCTCCTCAAGTTTGCTCTAAAGATAAAAGAGTTCATTTATATGAAACAGAGAAAAAGATGTGACCTTATTCAAGCTTCCTCATATTTGACACGTTGCCTTACGGTACAGACTCTAACACTTCCCCATAGTCAAGGTTTCTCTCTCTCCTTTAGTAACAGACAACAGTTTTTCTTCCTTCTATTGTGCTATGCTGGAGATGGAAGTCAGGGTTTTCCTAGGGAAGCAGCTGGATCTCAAGCTACTCCACTGCTCCATTTTCAAATTGGATTTTGAGAAATGGGCGTGTCAAGAAGATCTGACATTTCAGGTACTCATACCTTCACAGGGAATATAGTTAGGTACTGCCATGCCTAGCGAGGGACAAATACTTTACCTTTGAGGTCAGCAGGGTAGGAGAGACTTCTGTCACTGCGATCTGTCAACATTTTTGTGCAATAAACACAAATAGAAATAGAACAGGAAAAATTATTAGAATTGAACTGGGAAAGAACAATTTATATCCTTGATTTCTCAAGAAAAAAAATCATATTTAAGTATTTTATCAACCACATGCCTGAAACCACATGAAGAACTCAATTAAAATCATTTTCCAAACAGACACATTAGATAAAGGATACAAATGCTCCTACTACAAATGTTGGGTTGAAGACATGGTTTTGGAAGGTGAACAGCGTCAGTCCCATGTAGGAAAAGATGAAATTCTCCGCTAAGAAATTGAGAAGCTCAAACAACTGAAATGAAATTTAAAAGGTTCCAGTAAGTAAATGTCACACTAAAAAATGAGCAGATATTTTAAATATGTAAAGCTCATATATACACCTAAAATCATGTGACCCGGAGGAGAGTACGTGTAGAGACAATAATTCCAAAGCCACAGAAAGGGCCAGAAATGGTGTGCCCTCACCTTCCTATCAGCTCCTCTCACAGGCCTCACCATCGCTCATTCTTCCCCAAAGCCAGTGTTTCCTTTTGAACGCCCTAGCCTCGCTTTCATCATTTCTACACGACTCTGAAACCTAAGCAGCCAGCCCTTCATGCCCATTTCTCATCCCCACCCAGTGGACCTCACTTAAACTGAGTTTCAAGATACTTTCTCCTACAGGCTACAAAACACAGTTCAACTTCTTTTGCCCTGGCAGAGTGATTAGCTTCTTGTTTTATAGACTAAGACTTCTAACAACAGTGCTTCTCTATGGAGTATGAACTCAGCAGCCGCCCCTGATGCCTATGAAGGTCCACCCATTCACATTCGCGGACAAGAATTTTCCAGTGAAGTGAAGGTTCTCCCTAAGCTCTATGCTCCCTTGACCTTTCCCAGGAGTCACCTGCCCCACAACAATAGGAAAGATAAGAAACCTGAGCTAAGGAGTCTAACTGCCAGTGCTGAAACCACACCTGCCTTACTTGCTAGCTCTAGGGCTTTGGGCAGATTCCTTGGTGTTTTCACTTTTTGTTGTTGTTTGGAGGGGAGTTTTGGAGCAAAGTTTTACTCCGTAGCTTTGGATGACCTTGAATTCCAGAGTATTCTGCTTCCTTCTAAGTAAGCGTGTTTGTGTGTATGTGCTGTGTTGTGGATATAAAGGTACGTGTCACAAAATGTACGTGAAGGTCAGGTGTCAATCTCAGGGGTTAGTTCTTGCCTTCCATTTTGTCTGAGACAGGGTCTCTCTGTTGATTGATTTTGTTTTTGCTGCAGCTAGCAGACTAGCTGACTGTCAGGCTTCCGGTGATGTTCTTGTCTCTACTGCCATCTTCTTTTAGGAACACAATTACAGACATTCACATTACGCATTCAACTTTCACATGCACCCTAGAGATCTGAACTCAGGTCCCCACACTTGCACAGCAAGCACTTTTACCTACCGAGCCACCTCCCCAGCTCCCAAGTGTTTTTATTATAATCACACATCTGGCTTACTTACTCTTTTCAAAATCAGAGTGAGAAATATCTTTTAAAGCAGAATTGGAAGGTCTGAGGATATAACTCAATGGTAGAAGAACATTTGCCCATCAAATAAGAGACCCTGGATTCCCAAAACTTCACACAAAAAAAACAAACCAGAATTGACTTACCAAAAATAAGAACAAACATTAAAATAGGCATATATGTTTCTCTGAATGACAATATACTCTTATTCTTATTTGTGTGTTTAATGGCTGTAAGTACAGTCTCTTTCCTTATTACTATAGGCCTTAGTATTACTTAGTATTACCATACTAAGCAACGACTCCATGTACACTATCACATTTTAATCTCATGACTCGGGCTGAAAGTAGCATTATATCTCCATTTAAGAGGAAAAACAAAACCACAGTGGAATTCTCTAACCTCTTACTGATCACACAGCCAGAAAACAGTAGAATCAGTGTTCAGAGCCACAGTGCATCCAGAGGCTCAGCTCTAATTCTCAACACAGGAGCTGGCAAACCCCGAGAGGTGCCAGAAAGTAAACCTTTTAGGTGTTGCAGGCACAAAGTTTCTATCACAACTCATCTTGAACTGTTTAGTACACAAACTGCATAGGCTATACATACATTAAAAGATGAGTGTTAACTCTGGCTTGAGAAAACTTTGGTAAGGGACACTAAAATTGAGTTCCAAATAGTCTTACAAAATATTCTCCTGAGCTTTTCCTAACCATTTCATATTATAAGAACAGTCTAGTTCACAAAATAGTCAAGGCCAAATTTAACCTATGCTTCCACTAGGCTATTCCAAATCCTGCCCATCTTTTAGATGCACCGTTTCTACTATGCTAACATCGATCTCCTCAATCCTCAAACTGTTAGTCTCTCCCCAGATGTTCTGTACTATACAGACTCAAGCCCACACTCTATGATTCCTAGTGGTTATGTGTATTTTCTGCGTGCAAGTTGCATATCACCAACAAGGCTGCAAGCTCTTAGCTTGCTGTTTTTATGTCTACCTTGCCACCTAAAAACGAAACCCCTGGCTATTTTATTGCTCTATATTCAGTGTAACCTCCATGTAAATGTTCCCGAAGGGGAGCCTAATTTCTTTTGCAGTGTTAGGGAAAGCATGGGATGCACGTGCGAGAAAGAGAGAGAAAGAGAGAGAGACTGTTATTTTGCTTTACCATTGTTCCTTTCTAGACTCAACTCACCTTTTCTAGCCTTCTGCAAAACTGCAAGTTCCTAGTTCCTATACATTTTGTTTATTAATCAGTCTTCTATATCTCCTAAGACCGGAAAATGATACGCCTAATTCCTTCAGAATTTTTTCAGGTAGACTGTCCACACAGTGCCCAGTCAATGACAGTCCCCATCAAGGCTCTTGGAAGCAGCAGTACCACAGGATGAAGAGCGCAGGAAGCTTAGTCCCTGTGTGGTTTAGCAGATCTAGACAGGTTAACCTTTTCTACACTTCACAGCAAGAACTCTGACCAAGTCAGAGTGGCGCTTCAAATCGTTCCTCTTAGCAGCCACTGGATTAGGAAGATATGAGGAGATGGGAAACCAACTGACTAGTTTCCAAAGTCCAGTCCTAACAGTCTCTGGTTACTCTGCTGCCCTACATCCTGCCAGTCCCATCCATCCATCCATCCATCCATCCATCCATCTATCTATCTATCTATCTATCTATTTATTGGTTTTTTGAGACAAGGATTCTCTGTAGCTTTGGTGCCTGTCCCGGAACTAGCTCTTGTAGACCAGGCTGGCCCTGAACTCCCAGAGATCCGCCTGCCTCTGCTGAGATTAAAGGCGCGCGTCACCACCGCCCGGCCCCCATCCATTTTTAGAGTCAGGGGAAAAGAAGCCATCAGTTTGAAATGATCACAGATATTTAAATTGAAAAATAAAACCTTTTGTTTTGCTAAGAGGGGGAAAATATTATTCACCAACTCTAAAGTCTCTCTTACCTGCTTTGTTCTATGCTGAGACTCTGTGGACAAATTGTTGTATGTATAATGTGCCTGTGTAATGCCACAGAACAACACTGCCACCACACCTGCAAAGACACAGACGTCAGTTCACGGAAAAGGAGGCCCCTAAATTGTATACTAAGTCTCCTATTTTACAGAAAAAGATTCCATGCATAATGTTGACATTTTCATTTACTTTGACTTATTGTGTTGGGAGGAATCAATTTCTTGCACTGAAAATCTTTTTTACATTTGAACCTCTGGCCTGACTCCCAAGCATAACGAGTATGTTCAAACACTAAAGGAGGTTGGTTCACTTGGGAGAGGAGTTCTCTAAGTCACTCCTCATAGACAGTGACCTACCTGTGAAACCCCAGGCTTCGGCCAAAAGGAAGGTGCTCCAGGACATCAAGAAGAAAAGACCAGTCTCCAGCAACTGGAACTCCCGCAACTTGGTGAACTTTGTCACGTAAGACTGTTAAGCTTCGTAACAAAACCATATAATAACACACAAATATAACTAGTAAATTAATAGCCAATTCAAGGTAGTTAGGGAAGTTAGGGAAGGGCTCTTGACCCTCTCTAACACAAAAGGCACAAAGGAAAATGGTAAAGAATTCTCAGAATGGGACTTTATGGAGCTGCCCTCCTATCAGTGAGGAAACCTCACAAATTAGATGTTCCTACTGATTTACAGGTATGATATACTCTGCTGGAAAATACATAATAAGAGACAGAAACAAGAGCAGCACACTGAGACACAACCATGCCAAAACTCTATTAACCTGTGGCCAAAAGCAAGACAGTTTCCATAACTACAACAATTTGCATTTATAAAAACATGTAACTTCCATGGAATTACACATTTATTTGATCTTTTAACTCATCTGTACTATAAAGCATTCATGCCATGATGAAGAAACTGAGGCACTTTACTCCTTTATGGTAACCAAAAAAAGTGCATGTCAGGTGACAGTGGAAGAGCTGGTGCCAAGTTGTGATAGGTCTAGGGCTAGAATATACAGCCAGTTCATGAACTAGCACCATAACAAATAACACACAAGATACACTTCCTAGCCCTGAGGACCCTGTACCAGAGAAGAGATAAAGCCTATACTGGTTCCCTTCAAAGCCCTTTTACTGCCCTCTATGCCTCAGCTCACCAATTAAAAAGCCATGAATGATAGTCGGGCATGGTGGTGCACAACTTTAATCCCAGCATTTGGGAGGCAGAGACAGGTGGGTCTCTGTAAATTAGAAGCTAGTCTGGACTACAAAGTGAGTTCCAGGACAGCTAGAGCTGTCAACATAAAAAACCCTGTTGAAACCAAAAAAAAAAGTCATGAATGTACTCTCTTCCAGCATAAACCCAAGAGTATTCAAAAAGTATCACACTTGCGGGACAGTGGTAGCACACACCTTTAATCCCAGCACTCAGGAGGCAGAAGCAGGCAGATCTCTGAGTTTAAGGCCAGCCTGGTCTACAAGAGTTTGTTCCAGGACAGGCACCAAAGCTACAGAAAAATCTTGTCTTGAAAAAAACTAAAAAAAAAAGAAGAAGGAGGAGGAGGAGGAGGAAGAGGAAGAGGAGGAGGAGGAGGAGGAGGAGGAAGAAAGAAGAAGAAGAGGAGGAGGAGGAGGAGAAGAAGAAGAATCACACATGTTTTACATGAGACTGTATTAAAAGAGCTGGATGAAACTAGAGAGGCAGTTCAATGGTTAAGGGTACTCAATGTTCATCTAAATGGCCTCAGCTGGGTTGTGAGGGTGGCTGACAACCATCTATAACTCAGCTCTAGGGGATTCAACGTTCTCTGCTGGCTTCTGGGGACACCTGCACACGTGTCATACACTCATACGTACAAATAAATAAAATAAAAAAAATTATAGCTAGAAACTTTGGATCTCATCCAGTCCTACTCAATATTTCCTACACTGAGATCCAGGATTCAAAAGTGAAAACCACTATCATATTTGTGTCTGCAAGGCAGGAGCCATGTTTGTCTTAATTTTGATTCCAAGAATACAGCATCTGGAATATAGCAGGCATCAGCAAATGTCTTCTGAATGAATATAATCATCATTTGCCCTGTATTTCTTGTGACAGCTCAAGTCCTTTGGACTCCTAGGCCAGGGTGCTGGTGAATAAAAGAAAGTTATAATCAAGAAAGGCAGGATGAACTGGGATTGGTATGTAAAATGAGAAAAGATTGTTTTAAAAAATAAAGGAAGGAAGGAAGGAAGGAAGGAAGGAAGGAAGGAAGGAAGGAAGGAAGGAAGGAAGGAAGGAAGGAAGGGTGGAAGAAAGGCAGGATGAACACATATATGTGCTCACCCAGGAACCACACATTTTCTGTTTGTTTTATCAAGCAAGGAGACACGAGTGACAAAGATGGTCAGTCACACTGAATACACAAAGACTTTGGGGAGTCTATTTACTTTACTCCAATTTAATCAATAACTTTAAAATCGTCCTCAAAGGGCTAGCTTTGTCTCTTAGTGACAGTTAAGGGGCAGTTTAGCATCGTGGTACATGACAGCAATTCTAGCACTCAGTAGGCTAACACAGGAAGATCATGAATTTGAGGGCAACCTGGGCTACCATAATAAGATCCAGTCTCAAGAAAGGGGGTAGGGGCTAGAGAAATGGCTATCAGGTTAACAAAACTGAGCACACTTGCAGAGGCTCTGGATTCAGTTCCAATCACCCACACCCCCAGTGCCTCCAGTTTTAAGGGACCCAACATCTTCTTCTGGCCTCTTTAGGCATCATGTATGCACATAGGGCACAGACATATATACAGGCAAAATAGGCATACAGGCATTATACACACACACACACACACACACACACACACACACATATATATATATCAAAGCCCTCTTCCTATGAGGGATAGGGATATAGTTCAGTTGGCAGAAGCCTTGCCTAAACAATGCATGAACTGGGTATGGTGGTGTATGCCTATACTCCTAGCACTTGGGAGGAAGACACAGGAGGATCAGAACTTCCCAGTCATCTTCAGCTCCATAGTAAATTCAAGGCCGGCTTGAGTTACATGAGACCCTGCTCCCCACGCACGTTTTAAGACACTGAGCCTATGTAAAACAATGGAATTCAATAAGTTACATATTAACAAAGATTTTTGTTTCATGTTTTCAGAACAACTTCTTAGTTAAAAGATTGGTAACTATAAAAGCAATTCTAGTCATGAACTTGGAAAAACCATGCCTCATTGAACTACCTCAGTAGGTTAACAAGAAAAAGTAACTAGAATAAAAGGATATTAAAGCTGTCACCACTCCTGTAGCAGCACCCATTGCAAAAGATCCACTGAAGATCCCCAGGAAGATTCCAATAGATTTGAACATGGCTGTGACATCAAAGGTGTGGCTGTTGTCTCCAGCTGGTTGGTATGCCACTATTGACCTACAAAAAGACAAGATTGCTCTCAATTCCAGTAGCAACTTTCACTTTTAAAATATTACCCAAATCTGGATGTAACAGCATACACCTGCAACCTCAGCATTTGAGAAGCTAAGGCAGGAGGAGCTCTGGTTCTAGGACAACCTTGGCTATAAAATGGCAACCTGAATCAACAAAACAAAGAACCAAAAACTGGAAGCATTTAATGACCAAATCAGAAGAAAACCCCCCAACTCTTTGTATGTGAATTACATAAGGCTACAAAAAAAAATCCTGCAGTACATACAGCTAGAAGGAAAATATAGCTTTCAAGAGTAAAAAGCCTCTATTTAAAAGCTGTACCAAGCCTGTTCATCTTCAATACTAGGATATCCTCCCTCTTTCCCTCCCTCCCTCTTTCCCTCCTTCTCTCTCTGTCTCCTAGCCCCTGTGTGTGTGTGTGTGTGTGTGTGTGTGTGTGTGTGAGAGAGAGAGAGAGAGAGAGAGATTATGTTTAAGAATTATGTGTTCTGAGGGCTCCAAAGCTCTAATATACTAATGAAAACAAGCAAACAAACAAACCCTACTTGTTTCCTGAAGAGGCATGAGAACATAAAAATAAAAAAAATTGCTCAATATTCAACTCCATTGCATAGGGTTCCTCTTTTGGGAAAATGGAGGGGAAAATGAAAGATTTTTCCAACTTTCAAAATGCCAGAATGGGCCAAATGCTAGTATGTACTTACTCACTAAAACAGAGTTCTTTAAGCAAATGGGCTCAGAGACCTTCCAAGGAATTAGGATCCACTCTAGAGTTCTTTAGACATACCTAGCTGGATCCTCCACCCCCAACTAAGAGTCACTCTGAACCAAGTCAAGCCAGGCAATTAAAATGAACAATCTGTTTTGAACACAAATTCCAAACATGGTCTGGAAAGAGTTTTTCTAACAGTCACCCAGGAAATAAAGATAACCAAGAAAACCAGTTTTATTAGTAGGTCTTTGCTAACAGTGTTTACTGTTACTGAATCAATTCTCATCTCAGTTAACTCAGGTACCAGATTCATGAAAAGTGCACATTCAAAGACATTATACAATGACACAAGAGTTACAAAACGAAGATATTTAAGACTTATAATGGTATTAACAGGCATAATTTACTTAACCATTTGCACATAGCAAGACTTTAAAATTTGCTTCTAGGGCTTGGAGATAAAGTTCAGTAACAGAGCACTTGCCTAGCAGACAAAAGGAATGTAAAAGGCCCTGTTTACTTCATTCCTGTAAGACAACAGTAAAAATAAAAACATAAACTTTTCAAGGCTACCTCCTAATATTTGTTTCTACAGCAGCATGGAATAATATCTTTGTGGCTTTTATACTTTGATCTATTTCTTTGTGCTATTTTCATGGAAACAAAGTATTACTTCATCTACAACTCTTTATGTGCTGATCAAGAACTTCCAAAACACCCTCCATTTCTGGAGAGAAATATGGCAATGTCACTTACTTTTTAAAAGGTTATACCTATTGGCCTAGAAATTTTACTTTAAAACATATCTTTGGGGTCAACAAGATGGCTCAGTGAGTAAAGACACTTGCTGTCAAGCCTAATAACCTAAGTTCAGTTCCTGGAACCCACATGATGGAAGGTGAGAATTGGCTTCCACTAAACAGAAACATAAACAAGTTCCAAAATAAATTTTATAAATTTTAACATGTTGCCTTAATTTGTTAACTTCCATACAATTCTCTCACAAATTATAGAATATAAACAGCAATTATCAAACTAAGGGATTGAAATACAAGTAAAGTATACTTAACATCCTTTGAAAGGCATCAGAGGTGAATGGAAAATGACTGTCAATATACCAGTAAATACCGCCATCTAGTAACTTCCCGTGATGGAGGAACACAACTGCTTTCCCTCTCATTTGGGGGCAGGAACTCATCTGCTCAGCTCCACCAAGACACATAGCTAACAGCTCCCCTGTTATACCTCCCATGAAGACTGCAGCAGAGATGGCATGAGTTAATTCAGAAAGATACTACTGATGTATTATCCTTAAGAGGATTAAGAAATAAATCGTTCAAATTATTTTCTAGAAGGCTCCATTCACTCAAAGAACCCAGTCTGAGAAAGGCTATAATAGGAAAAGTGTGGTCCTTTGTGAAAACATCCATGGGAAAGCTTTCTCTTGTAAACAAATTGCTTCATCACCAAAGCTCAAATGTTTTCTGTGTATTCCTTTTTCTTAACACTGATCATATGCTAAAGTTACAGGAAATGGGTTATTGATGAAAAATGTAAAATACAGTGAACAGCCATTTAAGATAGGACCAGAACAGAATTAAGATATTTTGGGGAGGGGGGATTCTTAACTCATTAGAGCAAAAGGAAAGGAATGCTTATCAGTTGATGATTAAATTGTAAAGTTAATTGTCTGGGATAATCACTTAGGACTGGAGGTCTCAGGTGTACTTACATACTAGAAGCTTCAATGATCTTTATCATTTTATGCTTCTGAACTATATAAATTACAATTACAGTGTCCATCTGGTCTTCCTTTTATATAGTATACAACTTTGATTTTGCTCCTATCATCATTGAAGGTACTCACATTCAGCAGCAGCATCAATATTAGTTATAGCCATTAGGTTTCATTTCTTGATTTAATTATAAGAAATTCTGGCTGTGTCTAACAGTGCTCTGGGACAATGGTCTGTACACTATCACTTGTATTTTAAATAAATGCTGATTGGCCAGTAGCCAGGCAGGAAGTAGAGGCAGGGCAATGAGAATTCTGGGAAGAGGGAAGTTTTAGTATTCAGTCATCATCCAGACACAGAAGAAGCCAAACACAGAGTGAGCAAGATGTGACTGCCTTGCTGAAAAAGGTACCAAACCACGTGGCTAACACAGACAAGAATTATGGGCTAATATAAGTTATAAGAATTAATAAGATGCCTGAGTTACTAGGCCAACCAGTTTATGATTAATGTAAACCTCTGTGTGTTTATTTGGGACTAAACAACTGTGGGACCAGGGAAGGAAGCAACACACATAGAGCATTCACAAAAAGGGATTTCCAACTTTAAATACTGCTATCCAGCTCACTGAAGGGTTTAGTGTTATATATGTGAAATGGTAGTTTCTCACTGCACAGTAAGGCAGTCAGCTTGTGCAAAATAGAGTCCATGACTTATGACTCTTTTAGAGCTAACAAAATAGAAGTTAAGGAAAGAAATTAAAGTAATGAGAAACTGTGAAGGGCTTTTTCATCTTGCTCATGGCAAATTTTAGTGTAAGGTGAGGGCAGCTGCCCACATGACTGTGTATGCCCTTAGTTAAAGAGTGAGTTCGTCAGGGGTGCAGAATACCTTCCACCTACAAATACCTTGTAACAACACATACAGCAATTTCTATAATTAAATAAAAGGAATTACTCATTCAACAATTATTATCAAGAAAAGTCAGGCGGTGCTGATGCACACTTTTAATTTTAGCACCTGGGAGGCAGAGGCAGGTGGATCTTAGTGAGTTCAAGGCCAGTCTGATCGACAAAGCGAGTTCCAGGACAGCCAGGGCTGTTACACAGAGAAACCCTGTCTCCAAAAATATATAATAGTTTACTGGGGAGGCTCTGAAGGAAGAGATATTCTCATATCATGGTGGTTGAAGTATAAAATGATACAATTCTTTGACTGGCAATTTACCAATATTAAATAAAACTAAAATCACATTAATCCTTTAAAGCGACCACAAATCTCACTCACTTCTAAGAATTCATTCTACCATATACCTATATCTGCAAAATGAAGAAAGTTGTAGGTTAAACACTATAACTTCCTTTGGGAAAGTAAAGGACTGAAAGTTCTTCAATAGCCAGTAGTAAGAGATTGGGAAAGAGAGAAAAGAATTACAGTGTGGATCACAAAGAATACCACAAAGCTGCAAAGAACAAATTTTTTTTATTATATTTATTTATTTATTTATTTATTTATTTATTTATTTATTTATTTATTATGTTTACAATGTTCCTTCCATGTATGCTTGCATGCCAGAAGAGGGCACCAGATCTCATTATAGATGGTTGAGAGCCACCATGTGGTTGCTGGGAATTGAACTCAGGACCTCTGGAAGAGCAGAGCCATCTCTCCAGCCCAACAAATTCTTTTGATATGAAAATAAAGCTAGAATACACCTATGTATAAGCTACTTTCAAAATAAAAAATGGGTGGCTGGGGATCAGGCATGCGCAAGATATATCCCCAAAACTGCCAAAAATTAAAAATAAAAACAGAAAAGATGTAAAAAAAAATCCCTATGATTGGATTTAAAGAAATACTAAATCATAAAAGAAACTTTTTATTGAACAGTTCTAGGAAGCTGCTAGGAAAAGAAGGATTAGAAAGTAAGAACAGAACTTCCCTTTTTTTCTTCCCTTTCTATTTTTTTCTTACTTTAGTTTTTCAAGAGTGTTTTCTGTGTAGCCGCTGCTGTACTAGAACTAGCTCTGTAGAACAGGATGGCCTTGAACTCACAGAGATCTTCCTGCCTCTGCCTCCTGAGTGCTGGGATTAAAGGCGTGCATCACCACTGCCTGGCAAAGAACAGAATTTCTATACAAACCTTTTCATGTAGTTTTTCAAATTCAAGCAAAAGAGTATTTGTGTTTTAATGTTAAACAGATAATAAAATTCAAACTTAAAATGACTATTATGTAAATACATTACAAACAGAAAAGAGTAGAAGGAACGTCCCTAAAATTTTTATAGGAATTATTTCTATGATGGGAATATGTCAATTTTTCTTTCATTTTTTCCATGCATTTTTTCAAATTATCCATAAAACACATGTTCCTGCCAGAGCAAGGTAAAAGGACTCATTGTTCCAAATATTTCTATTTATAATGTACTTTATTCAACAACTGAATTTCAGAAGCTAGTACCCTTGTATGTATTATTCAGAGTAGAAAAAGGAAATCAGCACTCACGAGGACAGCACTATGGCAACGGCATCATTGAGGACACTTTCACCGAAGAGAAGAGCATAGAGTTCAACATCAACTTGGAGCTCATGGAAGATGGCAAGGACAGTCACTAGTAGACAGAAAGAATCAGAATACTTAGACATCACAAGCCCAGCATCTGTCCCTCAATAGCTGTTAGATGTTATTTTGAAATGCATGTTTTCCCTTCTAACGCTCTCTTACTGAATTAGATTTAGTAATTTCCTGACAATATTTGTTCTTAATTGACTAGCATGCAACACTACCGTTCTCAAAAACAACTGAAAATAATCTTGAAGGCCTGAGTTGCCCTTTAGTCCTCATGCAAATTTGAAAACTGGTTTTGTACACTTATTTTCTACAAAGAATATATTCAGAATTTCTTACAAATTAGCAATTAATCTTTAATAAAGAAGAAAATATGAAAAGTATCTCTTTCTGTAAAAACACCCCTTCTCCCTTGGAGCTTTACGACTTGCTTTAATTTAACCTGAAAATTGAAACCATACCAAGTTTAGTAAAGACCTAAGGAAATGAAAATGCAACTTCAGTTTTTTGGTTGGCACAAGATTTATGACCAGAATAACAACTGCCATATTAACTGATGAAGAAGCCAACGTATCAGGATATTACAGGGTAAGGACAGAAAGCATAATACTCGCGTCTTTGAGGAAAGCAATTATATTGGAATTTTTAGAAATCAGATAAGATTGATATGATACATTGCAGCTTTCATTCCTGGGTCACATATTGCTCACCCATTAAATAAATCCAAGCAGATATGAAAAATTAATAAAGCCAGAAACAAGAGAGCATTTTCAAATAGGAAACATAAAAACAGAAAGTTTGTGTTTTAAAAGATATAATTTTTATTACAAAACACAGGAGTAGACATATCAAAGTGCAGATAAGTCACAGATCTACATATACATGCATGAATTTCTGAAAAGCAAAGAAAAACTGGGGGCCAGAGAAGTGACTTGGGGGTTAAGAGCATAGACTCTTCTTCCAGGAAACAAGCTCTGTTCCAAGCAATCACATGGAGGCTTAAAACACTCTCTAACACCAGTTCCAGGGGGCCTGACAACCCCTTCTGGCCTCCTCGAACACCAGGCATGCATATGGTGCACAGACATTCATGCATGTAGAACACCCATACATGCAAAATAAAGAAAAAATTAAACCCTTCAAAGAAAAAATTATTTGAGGGAGATTTTATTTTATTGTTTTAAGTGTGTGAGTATCTCGTTTACATATACATCCGTGTACCATGTGCGTTGTTGGTACAAACAGAGGCCAGAAGAGGGCACTGAATCCTCTGGAACAGGATAATTGGTGCTGGGACTTCAGCCTGGGTCCTCTAGAAGAGCAACTACTGCTCTTAATTGCTGAGTCACCTCTCCATCCCCAAGAATAGGATTTTATAAAGCAAACCAAAAGAAAAAAAAAAAGGAGAGTGGAAAAATACTGTGGAATTTTGAATAGAGAACCTATGGCTCAAACTTCTAAAAAGACAATGCAAAATAATAGAACTAGAGAAATTACATAATCTAGAAAGGACATTTGTCAAACTTTATCTACAAAAGATTATTACTTGAGATAGTCAGGAAATACTTCAACTAAAACAAAACCAGAAGGTTGAAGTACTGTTGCCTTAGAAAGGTCAAGGCACCTGCTTCTATCCGAGGCCACTGGCTTCCTGAAAAATATAAGGGGCCAGGCTCGGTGCAGTCTATAAAGAAACAATATAATATCAGTTTTTAAAAACATTAAGCTACAACTAGGCGTGATGGCTCCTCCGTATAATTTCAGTACTCAGGGGACTGGGGCAGAAGGATTACCATTAGTTGGAGGCTAACTTGGGCTATGAGTATCAGCTCACCTTGAATTACAAACAAAAGAAATCAAAACAAAATACTAAACTAAGGCAACACCAAGTTCAAGGAATGCCTGGGCTAGAGAGGAAATTAAAGGCCAGCCTTGGGGACTTAGTAAGGCTCTGTATCAAAAGTCAAAAATATGAGGGCTGGGGCCATGGCTTAGTTAGTAAAGTACTTGCCATGCAAGCATGAAGACCCGAGTTTAAATCCTCAGCACCCACATGGAAAGGTGCATAACAAGTACACCTGCTATCCTAGTGCTGGGGAGGGAGACACAGGAAGACCCTGGAGCTCACTGTCCACCCAGTCTAGACATTGGTCAGCTCCAGGTTCACTGAGAGATCCTGTCTCCAAAATCTAAGGTGGAAAGAGATAGAGGAAGACACCTACACGCATGCACATACGTATACATATACTTACAGGAACACCTGCACCACACATAAATCCAATACAAAATTAATTAATTAACTAGCACCAAAGGGATTGGGGATATAGCTCAGCCATGGACTGCTTGCCTTGTATACATGAGACCCTACATTCTCCTATCTATCCTCAACACTACAAAAAATAAAAATATAATAAATAAATAAATAGAAAAAAAAAGAAAAATATTAAACCATACAAATGTCTGTCTGAAATGACCCTCTGGGAACTCTTTTTGTTTATTCATTTGGCTTTTTAAATATTCAAAATCTAGTGAGATTTTGAATCAGTCTTACTAGATAGCCCAGGCTGGAGACAAGTTCTTGAACTTCCTGCCTCCACTTTCAAGTGTGAAGATTACGAGCATGTACCACTCTACCTAGCGAGCTCTAAGCAATCTTTTAGAAATTATCTCTAGCATATGGAACACATTTTCTCCCTTTCTATCATTCCCTGTGTTATTAGAGTTAAGGAAGGAATTCAAAGATAACCTTAGGACACGTGTTTCCATTGTGCTCTGTGACAATTAAAGAAGATGATTAACTCACAAGGGCAAAAGTTGAAACAGAACAAACCTCTACCAAATCCTGACTAATAGTAAAAGAAAACTTTGACCCCAGGTTTTAAATCTTCAGTCTAGGGGATAGAGACATAGGTCAGTGACAAAGCACTTGCCGACCACGAACAAGGCTCCCAACACCAAGCAAAGGAGCAAAAAACCTTTCGTCTGCCCCATGCTGGTCTTTCTTCCAATTTACTTTCATCACTGTCTGTTAATTGTACAAACTAATGGGTTTCACTATGATGTTTTCATATATGTGTGTGTGTGTATTTGTGTGTGTATATATATATCTGTATATACAGATAATGTACATTGATCAGACTCCTCCCACTACCATTACTTGTCCTTCTAATAAGCTTGTTCCCTCTCTTTCCAAATAACTCCCCTTCTACTTCCACGGTTTTTCTTTTTCTTTCTTTCTTTTTATTATTTTCTTGTTTTTACATCCTAACTAAAGCTTTCTCTCCCCTCCTCCGTGGCCCAACACCCCCCCCCATGGTTTTTCTTTTTAAATTTTGCTTTACAAGCAAGAGAAAATATGTGAAATTTGTCTTTTTCAAGTCTGGCTTATTTTGCTTAACATGATTTCCCGTTCCACCCATTTTTCTGAAAATGACATAACTGTATTTTTATGCAAAATAAAACTCCATGGTGTCTATGTATGCATCTATGTGTACATGTCACACGTTCTTTATCACTTATTTGTAGATGGATACCCAGGCTGATTCTACAGCATGCTACTATGTATAGTACCACAATAAACATGGCTGTGCAGGTATCTCTGCAGTATGCTGATTTACATTCCTTAGACCTAAAGGGGAATATATCTGGATCATAAAGTAGTTCTAGCTTTAGGCTGCTTGTTTTGTAGGAACTCCCAAACAGATTTTCATAGTGGTTGAACTAATTTGTATTCCTTATAATTAGTTATAATTTATAACAAATTAGTTTATTTATTAAACTAATTTTAATAAATTAGTTTATTTTTAACTAATAAAATTAGTTAAACTAAGTATTTAAGGTTCCCTTTTCTTGAGGCTCTTATTCTGTACCTCAAACCATCCTCACACTCACAGCAATCCACCTGCTTTGCCTTCTCAAATGCTAGAATTACGTCACCACATCCAGCAGGAGTTCTTCCACCCCATCCCGCAGCTTCACCAACATGTTTTAATTTGTTTCCTCGATGATAGACATCTTGACTGGGGTGAGAGGGAATCTCTGCAGTTTTGATTTTCATTTTTCCAATGACTAAAAGCATTGAACAGGGGCTGGAGAGATGGCTCAGTGTTTAAGAGCACTGACTGGTCTTCCAGAGGACCCAGGTTCAATTCCCAGCAACCACATGGCAGCTCACAACTGTCTGAAGATCAGTTCCAGGGGATCTGACACTTCACACCAATGCACTTTAAATAAAGTTAAATAAACCATAAAAATAAACATTGAACATTTTTTTTTTTTTTTGGTTTTTCGAGACAGGGTTTCTCTGTGGCTTTGGAGCCTGTCCTGGAACTAGCTCTGTAGACCAGGCTGGTCTCGAACTCACAGAGATCCGCCTGCCTCTGCTGGGATTAAAGGAGTACACCACCATCGCCCGGCAGCATTGAACATTTTTAAAATGTACTTATTGGCCATTTGCACATTTTTTGAGGAATATCTTATCAGTTCATCAAACAGCATAATGATTGGACTACTTATTCCTTTAGTTTTGACCTTACTGAACTCTTTATATATTCTGGATATTAACTCCAACCATTTCATTCTAAATTTTCTACAGATTCTTCATTTGAATATAGCTGTTAGTTTACCAATATACATTTAATTTTTTAAACTTCATTAGCAATTAAATTTATTAATTAACACAAATTCTTAGAGATTTCACAATGAAACCACAAAGAAGCAAGCTTTGTCAATAACAATTTTATAGCCATAAGGCCAATTTTGCAAAAAAGCATTTTTTAATATTGAAGACTACTCCTATCAGCATAGCTGCCTTATAGTAGCCATTTTAAAGCTGCTTTCTTAGTTAGGCATGGAGTTTCTGCTTGCAATCACAGCATGTACAATGCCAATGTAGGAGACTGTCAGGAATTTGAGGCCAGCCTAGGCTACGGTAAGGCCCTGTAGTAAAAGAACAAAAAATAGTAGAGTACATGCCAAGGATGCACACAGCCCTGTGTTTGTTCCTCAGTGCTGCACGAAGCAGGCGTGGTGGCACCCTCTAATCAACCCAGTGAGAGGGAAGACAAGTTCAAGGTCAGAAGCTCAAGCTTATCTAAATTATCCTTGGCTACCAAGTGAGTTACCAGCCAGTTTGTCAGTCTGGGCTACCAGACCCTGTCTCAATAAACAAACAAATAAAAGTCCAAATTCTTTTCTACTGTAAAATGCAGACAGTTGGATATAAACAGAAGATTTTCAGAGAAATGGTTGCCTAGAAATGCAAAAGGAAATATAAAATCAATTTTAAAAATTATAACCTAGCTTTTCTTTTGTTATATTCAATCACTAGGATATGAAGACCAATTTAAATTTCTGAAGAAAATATTTAATAGCTCTAATAAGAACAGCATCAATTTGTGAACCAGTTATAGCAAATGTAATAAAAAAGTAAAACAACCAAATATGTGCTTAAACCAAAAGAAATGAAGAAGTTTTTATTCTTCCACAATTGGAAAGCATAGTGCTAATCCTTATTCTATACCCTAAAGGAGCATCCACATGGGCTTTGACTGGAAACAGTGCAAACTGAACCATTTCAGCTCCATTCCAAAAACATACCTGGGTCTGTAGCTGATACAATGGCACCAAACAGCAAGCAATCTGTAAAGTAAAAATCTCCTGCGAGCTGTCCAGTCACTTTCATCAGGGTTACACAGCCATACATTATGGACCTGACAATAAACACAGTCCTATATTATAAAAATGCCAACTACTAAAGAAGTTAGAATAAAGGAAGGGCAAGAAAAGGAATCTACTATAGTACTCTGTCATTAACCCTGGGTTGAATTAACAAATACCTAAATATGGCTAATACTTTAGGTTTAAGAAAAGTCAAAAAACTTATTACTAATGAGTACCACAAAAGTTCCCAAAACACATTTGAGATTACAATAACACATAAACACAAGTCAAAGGTATTCTTTTAGGAAATCTGAAGCCTAAAAGGCATTTCAAGCTTCAAATCTTACCCAATAACGAAACAAGAAATCGCTGTTCCAAGAAAGGCATATGCTAAGATAGACCCAAGGTTCCGGAAGAAATGTCTCTGACAAAAAAGAAGTTAAGCTCTGTTAGAATATCTACCAAGTATTGAGAAAGAACAATTTTCTATTGTACTTTGCTACGCTAATATTAAAAGAATCGTTCTCTAGAAGTTAGTCAGAGAAAGCATTCTGGCATAAATTTCAACATTTCAAAAAGACAAGGAGAAAAGGAAGGAGAATTTGGAAGACATGGTCTGTTTCTGAATTGCCAAGTATTAAGAAGTGCATGGGACATTTAAGACCTATCAAAGCATGGGAAAGTTAAGGCTAGTTAAACCAGAGGAAATGCAAAAAGCACTTACCCTTTTCAGACTGTAACCTGCGTAAAATATGATAGGAGGAAGCAGTATGTTGAAAAAGACTTCCGGGTCAAAAGTAACCTGTTAAAACACAGAATTCTTTGAGATTATTTCCTTCATAATATCTCACTACACTATCAAACTATCGAAAGGAAAAAGATTCAAGGTTAAAATGGTTAACAGCAGAATGCTTCTGAGTGAGCTTCAAAACATTTCATGTAGGAGTTTAAATTGCAATTCTCTGCTCCCGAACATTTTATTTATTGACCATTTGCTAACTTCTTTTGATAACTAGTCACTTCTTTGGCACATTTATTAACTGGATAGATTTTAGAGGATTTTTATGATTCTTTGCTTAACCTAGATTTTAACATCCTAATTCATGTGCATTTGGCAAAGATTCTTGTCTCATTTAGCAATCTTTCTTTTCACTCCGTGCGTGTGTGTGTGTGTGTGTGTGTGTGTGTGTGCACGCACATGTAGAGGGCAATAGGAGAGGGAGACAAATTAGAGCCAAGTATAATGACATATACATATGAAAATGACATAATAAAACCCATTATTTTATATGCTAACTTAAAAGTAAATAGGGAATCTAATACTTCCATGCTTTAGGCACATACATTTTGTGTTACAGTATAGCTATTTTCCTACTTCTCAATAAAATTTAGGGTGATAATGCTAAAATAATGAGTTATACCATTTCTATGGAAACTGTACAAAAATATTACATTAAAATTCTTAGCAGAACACAAATAATACACACCTGTAATCCCTAAATGTTGGGAACGGTCTGAGGCAGGAGAATTGCTATGAGTTCAAAGTCAGCCTGAACTACTTAGTAATAGACCAGCAAAAGCCACATAGCATGTCTCTGTCTCAAGACAAAAAAATTTAAATCTTAAAAAGTGGAAAAAGCATAAATATATTTTAGCTTTATATAAAAGAGACCTAAATTCAGAAACAGAATTCAGAGCTATACTTATCATTGACTAAAGGATTACACAGGGAATCTCTATAAACGCTACATAGCATAATACTGTAGTTAGTTAAAACTTTTTATACGACTCAAAATTTTCACTCCTCACAGACGACTCATTTTAAAACCTACTTGTTTTAAGAATGCAGATGGCCCTTTCTGTTCTGAAGAATTTGATATGAACGCAATGCAGCTAGCCACTTAACCATACAAAAATTTTTAAGGACTGGACTTTTCCATAGCTGCTAAGTATTCTGGTTGCAAAGTAAAGTTTGTGGGTTTTTTTTTTAACCATTACAGATAGGAACTGTGGTGATTTGAAAGAAAATGACCCCTATAGGCTTATAGGAAGTAACATTAGAGGTGTGGCCCTGCTGGAGTAGGTGTGGCTTTGTTGGAGGAAGTGTGTTACTGGGGTGGGTTTTGAGGTTTCAGGTGCTCAAGGTAGTCCTGGTGTCTCTCCCTTCCCGCAGCCTGCCCATCCTGCTGCAGAACTCTCAGCTCCTTCTCCAGCACCACATCCACCTGCACACTGCCATGTTTCCCTCATGATGATAACAGACTAAACTTCGGAACTGTAAGCCAGCCCTGAGAAAAATGTTCTCCTTTATGAGCTGCCGAAGTTATGGTGTCTCTTCACAGCAATAGAAGCCCTAAGACAGGAAGACAATCAAGAGACTATAAAAATCAGGTACTGCTAACTAGAAGAGAGGAGGCAAAGGGCGGGTGAAAACAGAGCAGTGTGTGAAGTGGGACTGAGCAGCTTCAGAGAAACTGAGCGGAATACAAGCAAGCATTCCCAGGAATCTTGAGCTAGTGAGACTGCAACCCAACCTCCCATAGGAAGCATGGTACAGTAACTGAAGCTCTTACTGGGGCCCCAGAAGTGTACCCTAAAGCAATAAGGCCATCTGCAAATTGAAGAAATGCTTACATATTCTTCTGAAGTCAGGTCCTGACCACTGTCAGTTATAAAAACATATAGAGAGTACAAATAAAGAGAGTTATAGATTTTGGCCTTAATCATGAAAATAAAACATAGACAGGTCCACCCCTAACAGCGATATTTATTAACAGGTTTTATTACATTTAAAAGTTAGTTATTATTTTAAATATTAAAAAATTACAGATAGGCATAGAGGCACAAGCCGAGAGGTAGGTAGTGCATGCACGCATCTCCAAGCAGACAGGGACAGGAGGACTGACTGCTACAAGATCTAGGGCAGCACACAAGTGAAACTGCCTCAAAATAAAAAATTAATAAAATAAAATAAAATAAAACGGGTCATCAGTTTTCTTAAGATTCATCTAGTTGCTCATTACACACCTTTTCAAAAACCCAAACATCCCCTTCAACTCAAAACTCACCTTCCTGAGCATCTCGTTATCTTGAACATTGTTGAGCTCATGTGAGCTAATCTCTCCTTTCAGCATATACTCGTAAAATTTTCCACTGACATTGACCAGCAAGGTAGTTGGACTTGATTGCACTTCACAGCTCAGGGTGACATTATTCACGTCACTAGGAACATGAATGCCATACCGAAGCACCAGCCCCACCAAAACACCTGGAAATGAAAGAGCCCCATCAGCTCCTCATGCAGACAGAAACTGCTTATTTGTACCCAACACACATCTCTGGATTAAGAACAGAAAATTTCTGATCAGAGTCCATGGAGGATCAGAACTAATTTTTAGACCAAATGCTATTACAGTTTAAAGTACTACTGAATTCACATGTCTAAGAGTCCAATTTTCTCATAATTGAGTAGGCCAGAAGGGAAAATGTGCCCTAGATTAACAGCACAGACCACACTTCTCAGTCACTACATACATAACCAATACAGAAAGGGACTAACTAAGAGAATATCTTCAAATCGTCTGTAACAGACTGTGCTCTCTGGGTGTCCAGTTGAAAGCACACTCATACTGGAAAGGTATACTTTTGGAGCCTGGCAAATTTGGTGCACATCTATAATCCTAGCACTCAAGAGGCTGAGGAAAGACTGGGTTCAAACCTGAATGGGCTACATAGTGAGTTCCTGGACATGAGAACCTATTTCCAAACAAGAAGGACAAAACAAAGTGTTTCTTTAGTGCTACTCCTTGGGTTTAAGTCCAAGACCACAAAAAATGTGTTTTTGTAAAACCCTCAACCATCAATTAACAAAGTTAGGCAGTGTTTTCTTTTTTTCCCCTTGCATTTTTTTTTATTTGAGACAGAGTTTCTCTGTAGCTTTGGAGCCTGTCCTGGAACTAGCTGGCCTCGAATTCACAGAAATCTGCTCCTTTGCCTCCCAAAGTATTGGGATTAAAGGCGTGGGCCACGACCACCCGCATTAATTAACAAGGTAAACATATATGTTCCCTGTGTTATTTTCAAAGCACACATACATAGGAGATCAAGTAATATATATTTAATAAATGGCAAAGTAAATCTATTATTTATAAATTGGTTGAATTCTTCTACTATTGAAATGTCAGAATTAAAGTTTAAAATACCCACCTCAAAATCAATACATCAAAGAAAAGTCCTGATTCTGGTCCTATGTGATCAGCATACAGGCTTTACTCCTACACATATTCAGATGAACACAATTGTTTGCGGTCTATAAAACTGTGCTGATAAACTGCAATGCTTAATGACAGTTTTACTGAGACAGGATTCTAATGCTATAAGGCTTAGTCTTTTGAACACAATTCAATGGTCTTTAGTATATTCACAAATTGTATATTCACAAAGTGTAACTCGATCACCACTAATTCAAGAACATTTTCAATGCCGCCAAAATTTTAGGATACTCCTTACTCCCCTATCCCCAAACTCTAGCCTTTGGTTCTTTTTACCTTTTAAAAAACTGAGTACGTATAGATGTGTACACACATACATACATGCACATATATGGACATCTGTGTAGTAGAGATTAACACCGGGTGTCTTCCTTAGTCAATCTTCTACTGTTTGAGACAGGGCCTTTCCCTGAGCCTACACCTTACTGATTTTGGCTAGACTAGGTAGCCAGTGAGCTCCAGAGACCTACCTATCTCTGCCCCCCTCCCGCCATAGAGCTGTACTTGAACACACATGCCACCATGCCTGCTGTTCCTTGGGTGAGGGCCCAAACTCAAGTTCTCATGCTTTTACTGTAAGCTCTTAGAAGTCAAAAATCTACTTTTCATCTCTATGGATTTGCCTATAGTGGACATTTCATATAAATGAAATCCTATAATGTATGACCTCTTGTGCTAGCTTCTTTCACTTAGTATATAATATTGGACATTCACCTTCGTTGTAGATGCAAACTGCCAACTTACCTTCTCACAGTCTTTTATTGTGACTGGTCACCCATTCATTTAAGATACAAACTGCCAAATTAGCAAGATACATCACAGATGAAAATAATGTCCATTTCAAAGAGTTCTCAGTCCAGTTAGCAAAAAAAAAAAAAAAAAAAAAAAAACCCAATCGTAATGCAACACACCCATATACAAGATGCCTTAAATTACAGAAAAGAGCTATTTAACCAAGTGTAAGGGAATGGGACATTAGAGGGTTTTCCAGCAATGTCACCTAAGTAACTAATATCATTACCAGGTAGAGGTATAGTAGAATATATATCCACTCAAGGAATAACAGAACATGACTGGTAAGAGTAATCACAAGGTGTTTCAGTATGGCTCCAATACGAGCCGACAAGAGGTGAAGTCTGGAAGATCTGCAGGGACTAAATCATAAAAACAACAGGTGTGCTGAAAAGGGGGGTGAACTTTAATGCCTTGAAGTAAAAAGAAATCACTGAAGATCCCTAAGTGTGAGCTTGACATTAGCGTTCTATTTTAAAAGCTTGGTCTAGGCTCGAGAGGGTCGAAATGGCTGTCTAGGTGAACACTGCAATCATTAGGCAATAAGAGCTTTGGACCTCATTTAAGAGAGTAATGCCAGAAGTGGGGGTCGTTGGAAGATAGTATGTTTTCGAGAGCTTTGGTGGCCGAGTAGAATAGGCTAGGGAGAATGAGGTGAAAGACTAGAGGAGCTTTAATGGACTTGACAATGAGGTGGTTATGCTGGCCTGAGCATCCAGATGGAAAATAAAGCTATTTAATGAAGTGGGAACACACGAAGAGAATGGATTTGTAGGGGTGAAAGTCCAAGTTCGTTTTTAAAATACTTTTATTTGTATGTGCACTCAAATACACACAGGTGCCCACAGCGGACCAGAGGAAGGCATGGAGTGCCCTGGAGCCGTGGTGTCAGCAGTTGGGAGAAGCCTGACATGGGTTGGGAGCTAAGATCCCTCTGAAGAGGAGCAAGTGCCATTAACTGTTGGCCATCTCTCCCGCCCCCAAGTTTAGTTTCAAACATGTTGAGTTTCATCTGAGGATGTGGAGTCTAGAGCACAAGTAGAGAGCCTCAACTTAGTGATCAGTTAGGAAAGTTTAGGTACATATATGAGATGACCAACTGAGAGCAAAAAGTACGGGAAGAAGACTACAGCTGTCAGTCCTGGGTTTGCTCTGTTAACAACTACCATGGAGGGGCCAATAGGAACCGACAAACTGATAATGAACCTAAGGAGGAAAACCAAAGGAATAGGAAGAAATACATGGTGGCTAAAAATTCAGGAAGAAACAGAAATTTTCATTTTTTGAGAAAATGATGAAAATTATCAATTGCTACGATAATGTTAAATAATTAAGGAGGGAGAAATCTCCTCTGGGTTTAGCAACCAGGAAGGTATGGGTCGCCTTGATAAGAAGCCAGACCAGAGGAGAGAGGAATGGAACAGAATCAGGGGGATGTACAGAGAATCGTTCTATCACTCAACTCTTCAGAGGCTTTCTTCTGGCATCAGATGGGAATTAACGCTGAGATCCGCAAACAGACAATGTGAAGAGAGTAAGGGACTGTGGAGCACTGAGCACTAAATGGGATGTCTCTATCAAACCTGGCCCTACAGGCTCAGAGACCTATGCAGAAAGACTGTAAGAGGGGAGGTGGCAGATGACTCCAAGCAAACAGCATCTTGTATACACACTAACAGCTACTCATATGAACTCACAGAGACCAGGACAGCAGGCACGAGTCCTGCATGTGCTCAAAGCAGACAAAATCCTAACACTAGGAAGGCAAAGTGGACACATAGTCTCACCCAATCAAGAAGCTATTTGCAACTGATCCCTGCTGGGAAGGGGGAATCAGTTTTCTCTAGTGAGTGTCACTGAGCTGTCACCCACACTGAGGGCAGGCCCCATGCCCAGGAGTAGTTAACCAACCCAAAATAGATTCCCTGTTTCATTTTTTAGGTGGGGGAAGACTTTCGTTATTTTTTATCTTACTGGGTTTTTGTGGATTTGTTTTGATTTTTTACTTTGTTCTTCTGAGTGAGTGAGAACACAAAGCTGGGAGAGTAGCGAAGGGGGGAAATCTCAGAGGAGTTCAGGAAAAAGAAATATGATCAAAATATATTACGTGAAAAAAATTAAGTAAAAAAAAAGAAACAGGGCTGTAAAAGCAGTAGCTGGTAGGAAAAGGGGCGGAGAAAATATCAATCTGAAAAATATTTGCCAATGCTCAGATCTGAAAATGAAGATTCATTTTAAAATCTCCTGCCTCTCCTGGATTGGTAGGGCATATCTTGCAGCAAGAGCAACAGGCAGTGCAAAGCGCTGAGTTTAAAGCCCAGCATATTAATACAAACCAGTGGTACAAAAACAACTGGGCGTGGTGGAGCACACTGTAAGGCACGATCTTGAGTTTAGACAAACCTCTATATGATGAAAGAAAGAAAGCAGGGAAAGGGACCGAGCCACAGGGCAGGGGAGAGTGAAGGAGAAGGAGCCAGAGAAAGGGTCATGAGAGAGGAGGACGAATGTCATGACTGGTTATCAGCAATCCTTGATAGCCATAACCAGGGAAGAAAGGGTGCATCCATGTAGTTCCTCTGTGTAGCTGACACAGAGACAACCGGTCTCTCCTGAGGAGCTCAGGAAAAGTTATCCCTTTGCATTTACATGTTAAGAGATCACCATTTAGCTACTGTAACTATTACCAAAAGAAGCATAAATTCTTTCCAATGCAAGGATGAGTGTCCACTGGCTTCTCTGCATGCCTGAACCCACACTGAAATAGCAGGTGCCCGGATTAAGCACTTGGGCAGATTTAAAACACACACCTTGGACAATAAAACAACAGCATAAAGAACAATTACTTATGCTGGAAACAAGACAGGCATTTCATTATAGCAGATGGAAAACTGGAATTTCTCTGGAAAAAGTTGACAGATCAACTAAATTTGAGTTCTGTAAAAGGTCAAATCCTAATCATGGAATTAAAGCAATTCCCAGTAAAGAGGACAGTCACAAAAGAGTGCTTTGTCTAGAAGATAAGGCAGAAACGGCTAGCATCCTACACATATGGAGGCGTAGAATATATTGCTATTATAAAATTTAAATTAATAACAGGTGACAAGAGCAGTTTTCACAAACAGAAGCCTAGCCTGCCTGTGCATTCACGACCTGCTTGTGCTGAAAATGCTCCTAAGGATAAGGAACTCGGCAGCACCTGACCCACTGTCGGCTTCTCTAGATAATGCAACACGGCTTCCTCAGTAACCCCAGCCCTGTCTCCCTGCCTACTGCACCTGAAAACCCTGCTGCTCAAAAGTATGGGCATAATATCACTGAAGAACGAAGTGTAGTCAGAGCTGACAACACTGTCCACACCTTCAGAAGTGTTTGGGGACAGCAAGATGGCTCAGCTGCTAAAAGAGTTTGCCACAGAAGCCTAATGACCTGAGTTCAAGCACTGGAAAACTGACTCCACAAAGTTAGCCTCTTACCTCCAACATGCACTGTGCCGTATGCGTGCCCGCACTCACCAAGACACAATGCAAGCATGCACACTCACTAATAATAATAATAATAATAATAAATAATAATAATAATAATAATAAAGTCCTGTAGTCCCAGCACTCAAGAGACAGAGAAAGAATTACAGCAAGTTTGAGACTAGTCGGGGCTAATCAGTGAGACCTTGTCTCAAAATGAAGAGTAAATGAGGATTTTGAAGGTGTAGTTCAATGACAGGATGCTTATTCTCGCATGAGTCGGGTCCTGGGTTCAATGCCCAGGGCCTCCTAGCGAAAGTGAGTATGCGGTCATAAAATCATCAATAACTTGTTTCAAAACTGCTGCTAGAGAAGGCTGGACAGGTGGCTGCGTGGTTTAAGAGCGCTGCTTCTCAGGCAGAGAGCCCAGGATTGATTCCTAGCAGCCACACGGAGGCTCACAACCATGAGGAACTCCAGCTCCAGGGGATCTGATACGATCTTTAGCCTCTGAGGGCAATGCATGCATGTGCTACACAGACACATATGCAGACAAAACACTCATATAATAAAAAATAAAATCTTTTAAGAGAACATTGTTAATTCTGTGACAATGACTACTGAATACATTTCAAGACAGCAAAGAAAGACAAAGCTTTTACTGACATTCATTGTGATTTACTGGCTAAAAAAGGGAGGGGCTGTTAAACCAGATAGACTCTTTTAATCCTGACTCAACAAATGCTATCAAGCAGATCATTTACCCTCTCTGAGGCCTAATTTTGTCTACTGTAAAATGAGAAAGATAATAGTACCCATATGACAGAGTTGCTATGAGGTTTAAATGAGATGCTACTTAAACGTGAATAATACAGTCTCACACACTGTAATGCGCAATGAACACTAGCTTTTAGTCACTAGATTGTATTACTTTGAGGGCAGGGAATGTGGCACCTACCTACCTTTTTCATCATAAGCCACCCATCACAGACATTGAAGAAAGGTTTACCGATAGAGCAATAGTTAATCGTACGACTTAACCAAACAAGATTCCCTAAGGCAAAACAAATATTTTACTGTCATTTGCTTCTTATTTGTAAGCACACGCAGTGAGTGATCACTTTTCAGACATAATTAACTAGCTCAACAATGTCTACTAACAGTGACTCACTCTAGAGCTTCCTAAGAAAACTAGCCCAGTGAGCAAAACACGTGGGAGCATCGATGCTGTGTTTGCAGGGGATGGGGAAAAGGCTCAGTTGGCAATGTGCTTGCCGTGTAAGCACGGGAATCTGAGTTGGGATCCCAAGAACCTACGTAAAAACAGGGTTACAGCAGAGTGCTTCCGTAATCCTGGTGCTACCGACATGGAAACGGGAAGATTCATAGGAGTTTGCTGGCAGTTATTCTAGACAAATCCAAAAACTCTGGGTTCGGTGAGAAGTCCTGTCTCAAAAAATAAGGCGGACAGTGACTGAGGAAGCCACCCAATGTTGAGCTGTTTTCATGACGCACCTCCACATGCACACACAGAGGAGCCTGAGCTGTTTTGTTGGTTTTTTTTTTGTTTTTGTTTTTGATTGTTTGATTTTTGAGACAGGACTTCTCCATGTAGCACAGATTATCCTGGCACTCACTCTGTAGACCAGGCTGGCCTCAAACTCATAGAGATCCACCTGCCTCTGCCTCCTGAGTGCTGGGATTAAAGGAGTGCACCACTGCCTGGCTAAGAATCTGTTTTCAAATCTGAGTTAGAGACCAGCCTGGTCTACTACAAGAGCTAGTTCCAGGACAGACTCAATAGCTACAGCGAAACCCCGTCTCGAAAACAGATTATTTTTTTGTTTGTTTGTTTGTTTTCGAGACAGGGTTTCACTGTAGCTATTGAGTCTGTCCTGGAACTAGCTCTTGTAGATCAGGTTGGCGGCCTTAAACCCACAGAGGTCTGCCTGCCCCTGCCTCCTGAGTGCTGGGATTAAAGACCCACACCACCACCGCCCAGCTACTAGAGCAATTATTAAATATCTATATTACAGTCTAGAAACTGACTGCATAATTGACTTAAATCTACTTTCCGTTTGGCTGTTTTAAGATAGGGTCTCCCTCTGCAGCCCAGAAGGGCTCCAACTTGCTATACTCTTGCCTGTTTCCTGAGTTTAGTGATCACCACACCCAGCTGTGGTTTAAGCTTTTTACCCTTGCTTCTTACAAAGATAAAAGGGGTAGGCATGGTGATATAAGCCTGTCATCTTGACACTAGGGAGGCAGATGCAAGACTGCCATGGGTTTAAGAACAGCCTAGGCTACATAGCAAGAACCACCTCTATCAGTCAATCAAAAAAACAAACAGCGTTTTTCTGAGAGTAGTTACATA
This sequence comes from Alexandromys fortis, assembly GCF_014885135.2. NCBI lineage: Eukaryota > Metazoa > Chordata > Mammalia > Rodentia > Cricetidae > Alexandromys > Alexandromys fortis. The sequence goes on from NW_026067990.1 coordinate 7,324,192, forward strand.
GTGAAACTGCTATCACAACTAGATCGCCATCCAGCTGAAGCTTAGATGTACAGAAATTCTCTTTTCACCTAGAAATGAAACTACACATACACAGTAACACAACAGCTATGATGGTGCAAGAGCTATACAAGAGGTAAATGCAGCTTCAGAACTCAGTCTGTTTTCCCATGGCCCAAGAGCAGAGAAGACGCTTTTTTCATTTATTTTTAAAAACCTAAAGATTTAAATGTTAAAATATAATTATTTATGCTTTATGTGTATGCACACTTTGCCTACATGTATGTTGGTGTAGTATGTGTATGCACTACCCACAGTCTGGAAATATGTATCGAATCCCCTACAACTGGTGTTACAGATGGCTGCGAGCCACCTTGTGGGGGCTGGGAATCAAGCCAGGGTCCTCTGCAAGAGCAGCCAGTACTCTCTTGCCCAGTGATCCTTCTTTCTCTGGCCTCCTCCCCCTTTTTTGCATTTTTTTTTAATTTTGCAAAGAGAAAAAAAACAGAAATTAAAATGTATTATGAATGACCCTTAAAATCAATGATCTTTATTATCTAGCCCTTTTAAAAATGCCAATCCCTGGTCTTAAGTCTTGTACCATCAACTGTCAAATAAAAAAATCTCTCTCAATAGGAAAGAGATTATCTGTGATTATTGTAATACTGTGTGGCTCATTTCTCATTTACCCAAAGTTCAAATGTCATTATACACCTTTTATGATTTGTCTTTTCATTCCTTAAAGATCCTACAAGTCTACAGATTCTGTACATACTATATAATAATAAACTAATTAGTAAATGTTTGTTGAAGATAGTAGACGAGTCACACACATTGTCACACAGAGAAATCAGGTAAAATGTACAACTTGTATGACCAATTAGCCTTAAGAGGCACTACAAATGAAATGCAATGTTTTGGCCGGGCGGTGGTGGTGCAAGCCTCTAATCCCAGCACTCAGGAGGCAGAGACATGCAGAGCTCTGTGAGTCTGAGGCCAGCCTGATGTACAAAGCAAGTTCCAGGACAGCTACAGCTGTTACACAGAAAAACCCTGTCTTGAGAAACCAAAAGGAAAAAAAAAAGAAAAAGAAAGAAAAGAAAAAGAAATACATTTTTGACATCCTAGTAAACAAGAATAATCCTCATGCTTAGAATTGATTACCTTACTAACGAAAACCAAGCCTGAGCCCATGCATTTTCAAAGCAGACAACTACCTTTTCTTGCTACCCTTGAGATGCGTGCACAACCTAGAAGTCTGGATTTACTGGAAGGCGGTGGGGGCTGCATGGAAAAATACCTTTTAATGCCAAACCTTCATATACCTATCTTCAAATCTTAGAAACAACCCTCTATAATTCAAGACTCTACACCAAATGAAGATAATCTTCACACATTACTGCACAGACAGGACTGTTTGTCTGCCCTCATCTCTTCAGCCATACCCTCCTAGGCAGATATGAGACCATCAGCAAAATCTTCTTCCCCCCCCCTCGCAAGGTTAGAGCATTGCTCAAAATGCTTCTAAGCCCATGGCTTGATTTTCCTTTCTTGCCCCCCTCTGTGTGTTTGTGTGTGTGTGCGTGTGTGCATGCGTGCGCGTGTGTATATCATGTGCCCCACCACGCACAGAAAAATAACCTCAAAAGAACGCACACTGAGACTCAAGAACCAAAATCATTTACACAGCAATTGGTCAATAACCTCATGCTAACGGCAAGTCACCCCCTATACATAACCGTGAAGATTCTTAATTACTATTTGGCTGAACTGTTCTCATCATATCGTATGTAACATGCTGCTTGAAGAACCTTAACTCTCACTCGTCCTCAGTTTCATAAGCCTGACTCCTAAGGAACAACCCTAGGTCTCCCCATCAGGTATCACAGGTAGAATATAATAAATTAGGACGACATTTAAAATGTCCTGAGCCTTCTGTAGCGTACTTCTGGTTTTGATTTTGCGTGGATTCCACTGGAGTAAGGTTATCATCTGCATCTGGAAAGGAGGCATAGCAAAAGCTGGGCAATGAGTAAAGGTCGCCTCTGGTTCCAAATGAATGCCAGATGCTGGCAGTACAGCTACTACTGCAGCTTCAATGAACCTTAAACAAACTGACACCCTAGAGACGGACAGACTACAAGGATGTCTTCCCCTCCCCCCGCCCCAAGCCCCATCCTAGCCACCGCACCCGACTCCCTTTCCCATCTTCAACACCCACCCTTACTGGTGCCTAGCTTGGTAGGCAGAGGGGTGCAGAGGAAAAAGGGGGTGGGGTCGGAGGCAAAAACAGCAAGGAGAGCCAGAGAAAATGGGGAGGCGAGGCTGAGAACGAGGTAGGAAAAACGGGGGGCGTAGCAGAAATAAAGCGGGGGGGGGGCGGAGATGAGCCAGAGAAACCCAGGACGGTTTAAGACGAGGCGGAAAATGAAATGAGAAGGGGAGCATAATGTAGGCCGAGCAGGACTAGGACAGGAGGAGAAGCAGTCGGCAGGCAGAGAAAGGGATAGTACCAGTAAGGGGCCAGGGGTCCAAGACACTTACCGTAAATCATAGCAAGGCCAGTTTCATGCAGGAAGCGGGCCCGGCGGTGCTTGAAGAGCCAGATCGTCAGAATGGTGAGGGTCAGCAGCAGGATGAAGATGAGCAGGTTGGCGCTGTCCTGCCGGTGGCTCTCCTCCGCCTGCTTCTCGGACACGATCTCCTCGTCCATGGCTCTTGTCGTTCCCCGGGAGCCGTCCGAAGCCCCGGTCCAGCCAAAGAGGCTCACTGCGAAGAGCAACCAGAGGGGCCGCATAAGCGGACGCGCCCTGGGCCGGCAGACGCCACGGCGAACAGGCGCCAGCCGCCAGCTGCGCTGAGGCACAGCCATGTCTTCCCCCCCACCCCCCACCCCCGCCCCACTCCTCACCCGCAGCCGCCCGCGGTGGGACCACTCCCCGAGGGCTCACGGGAAAGGGGCGGGGCTGCAGCTGAGCAGGCGGTGCAGGCACCGCCCCGCGCTGCCTCCACTCTTAAAGGGACCGCCACAGCTCCCGCCTGCGCGTCACCATTCCTTTGCAGCTCTGCCCACCTAAGGGCACACCTAGAGCTCGAGATCTGTCCGAATTTAACCCACGTAGAAAACACTACGGAAGAACCATGGACCCAGTGTAACCAGATGCCCATTGTGCGCTCTTTACTTTGATTCTATTCTGTCAGCTGGGAAGGGGACAGGAATCCATCTTCATAACCCTCGTCCCCCAGTGTCTCTTAACAGGATAAGAAGTTGTCCCCTTGGGAGTGGCCTCAATCTCCAGCTCTGTAATTTAATCGGAATCCCCTTATTCTGTCATTATTGGGGAAAAACACGGTAAGAGTTCGTAAAAGAACTCACACAAAGGCATGGATCATATTATTGAGTTTTCTTTAGCAGTCAAAGCTTGATATATGTCATCTCCTGTGTCAGAAACGAATACAGAGCTTCAGCCTTTCAAAAGGATAGTCAACCAAGTTTGTGCTCAGATTTCCCTCCTCCCAGAAGCACCTCCCTCCCTCTGGGGAGAAATCTTTGGTGGTTGACGCTATTTCCCTCTCCTGTTGTTCTTTTAGATTGCCATTTGAAGGCAAGTGTCACCAGTTCTTTGACTCCCTACCTGTCACCCCCCCCCATACACAACTGCCACAGAGAAATTTCTGTGTAGTCCCCTGGACTCACAAGGCAAGATTTTCATAGTTCACCTCCATAGCTGAGCTGTGTTTGGGAACCTCTCCAAAAAGTCTCCATACTTGCGGTCGCACTCCTTAGGGGGTTTTGAGCTCTAGACTTTCACTTCTACATAAATCCGCTACAAGTCTCAAGCCCTGGCCTGTCAGCAAGCATTCGGGCCTCTACCTGTGGAGTATACACTGAGTCTCTCCTGTAAAGGAGCTAATTCCTCCCCTTATGAATATGTCTCCTTCCTCAAAGCTTTCAGAGATCACTAGTATTACTATCAATCCCAGCCCGGCCATTTTGTGTAAAAAGTCCCATCCTGAAAGCTTTTCTCCTCGTCACTAACAAACCCTTTAAGCTCTGTGAGGATAGTGAGACTTCAGAGAGAGAAAACCAACTCTAGAATGGGTGGTTCTAGTCGACAGGCCAGGAATTTTCCCAGCAGTATCTGCCCATCCCTATTAGTAGCTGGGGCGGTCTGTCTTCCCAAGATACCTCAGGACTCCTCCTTTCCACTGACTCCAGTCTAATTGCACTTCTCTGTTCATACCAGGCTAGGCCTGTTACATGGGCAAGAAACCCAGGCCAGGAGCCGCTGTGCTCTCTGCAGCACTGGCTGGATGTCCCTGAACACCTGAAAGGCCAGACCTCCTTTGAGCAAATCCACTCACCCCAAAGTGATTCTGCCTGTCCACAAAACCACTTTCTGATGAGCGTCTGGATCTTAAGAACGGAGGAGCCACAGGTTTCTTTGCTTGACCACAGTGAACAAACCTCTTCCAGCCCCGGACCACCACCAGTTTCCATGGCCCTAGCAACTCAATGCCCTGCCCATCTGTAGCCTCTAGAGAGCCCAGCTCCAGGAGAGACTACATAGCGCCAACTCGGCCAACAGTCAAAGCCATGGACTTAGGCTTCCCTCAGAATGTGCCCCCCCCCCTCTCTCTCTCTCACACACACACACACACACACACACACACACACACGCACACTGTTCCCACCTCTCATTCCCAGCTCCATTTCTCTTCATTACTGCCACCCCTGCCAGTGCGAGTCCATGTCAGGTCAGCGTGTTCTGTGCAGTACTTTCCCAGCTCCCCCCCCCACCTCCCCCTGCAAGGGACAGTTCTTGTGGTCCCCTCCATTTCCTTGCCCTGAAGCAGTTTCAAGTGGAGGTGGTTCACTTCCTCACAACCTTCCTGTCCTACATGACAACATGTGTGTGCACACGTGCTCGAGTGCCTGCGCCATCACACCATGTATCATGTAGCCTAAGGGAGCTGACGCTCTGCTTCCTCCTTACTCTTCAGAGCCCTGACTCCTCCACCCTTCATGGGAAGCTGTCACCTTCTCTTTCCTTGTTTTTGCCATCTAACCACTTCCTGGTCACTCCTACACATCCAGCATACTTGTGAGTCTGGTTTATAGGCTTTTCTGGCTTCCTCTCAGCCCTTCCACCACCCTTGAGGGACTCCAGTAAATCAGTCAGACAACTCAGAATTCAGCCTTGCTTGTTTTCACTGAGAAACTCAAAGCATTCTGGGAAGCTCCTACCCTCCAATTGATGAACTATCACATCCATATCTTTCCATCCTTCCTCCCCTTCAGCTTCCCGTAAAAGGTGTTTCCTCCTCCTTTAGAAACCTATTCCCTCATCCAGCTCATCCCTTCACTTCCTTTCTGCCAGAAGCCGCTCTAAAGCCACCCTCCACCCCCACCTCGTCCGTGACTCCTTTTCTGTCCCCTGCTACTCTGTCAACAGGCCCAGGTATCGTCCTTCAAGCTTCCCCATTAACGATTGCACCACCGTTTCACCTCTTGCTGGAGAGATAAGCATCTCAAAAGCATTTCTATCATTTCTGTGATCATATCCCTTAGTGTGGGGTATTAGGAAAGATCAGACGACAGCCTGGGACCCAGAAGAAACCTGTCCTCTGCTTTTATGACTGGAAGCTAACAACAGTTCTGACATTTTTAAATGCTAATTTTAAAAAGCCCCAAGTGAGTATTCTGTGGTGCGACAGCAGCAGAAATCAAGACTTCCGTGTCCCTCCCTGGTGGCGCAGTGGAAAAAGTGTCGCTCTTTGTTTGCCTACGGTTTATGGCTGTTTTTCTGTAACAAGGGCAGAGTTGGGTAACATTGAAAGAGGCTTGGGGGCCCGCAAAGCCTAAGGTATTTGTTATCTGACCCTCTGTTGGAAAAGTTTGCCCTTCTGCCTTCATCCCAGTCAATCATTCCCCCACACTCCTATGAGACAGCACTTTCTGAAGTTCCACTCTGCTTGTGTAGGTCACACCCTTGCTCCAGATCCTTCCAATGCCCCCACTTTAGTTCTGGTCCCTCAACATGGGGACATCTTTGGAGCACTGTGGCTCCAGGCTGTTTCTTCACTGTTAAGGCCTGTGCTTCCCTGATAGATTTTACTCCAGATATTCTGAAACAAAAAATATTCCACCTTGTAGTTCCATGAGTATTTCGTGTGTGTCTCCTATGAGTTTCCATGCATTCCTCCTGCTTGAATGGGCCTACAGCACCTTCTTTCCAAAATTAACTTCTACTTGGCTGGAAAAGCTCGGATTAAAGGTCCCAAAAGTCACCAAACTGAGTTAGGGGCTCCTCTTCCTAAGGGCTCTGAATCCCCTGGGCAAATCTCTATCCTAGCTCTCCTGATACATTAGCATATTCATTTTCTAAGATCATAAATATCTCCTGCACCAGCACCTAGCAAAAAACTTATCCAAAATAAGCGCCCTGGGGCCAGCGGGGTGACTTGGTGGGTAAAGACCTATGCCAATAAGCCTGACTCACATGGTGGGAGGACAAAACTGACTCCTGCAAGTCGTCCCATGGTCTCCACACATGAACTATGGCACACACCCACACACACATGTACACATATGCATACAGAAGAAAACGTGAAATGTATTCAATAACGCATATCATATCAATGCATCAATAGGGCTCTCTTGAATTTCAGTGAGTGCAAGGGAAATCCTCAGGTATACAGATGGCGTTAAATGTCCATGGGAACACAGACTCAATTCAAGGATAAGCTGAAAGAGGACTTTGTAATAGCAGGTACACGGTAAGGACTCAGTAAATACTTGATAACAGAAAAGCACCGATAAGTTTTGCCATACTCGGCACAATCTTTAGTTCCCTGGACGTGCCTGATAAACAGTGGGTTAACTAATTCACGCACTTGGAGAAAGGTGGGGAAGTTTGGTTAGAGTCACGTTACAGAAGATCTACAACGCAACTGAAATGTTTAAATCGTCCATTTCCGCAATCAAAAGTCTCCCCGGTTTAGGTTTGGCAGAAGAAAAGGGAAGAAATGACATGACATGCAACGAGATGAGCACTGGGAGGTCAGCTAAGAGTTTAGGAAAGTAGTTGCCCATGGTGACACACGCCTGCCATGCCAGGGCTCAGAAGGCTGAGGAGGGAGCAAGAAACTTTTGAGGCCTGCCTGTGTCACACAGGGAGCTTCTATGCCCTCTTCAAGTCGGTCACTTTTCTGTCATAGAGACAAATGCCATGAGCAAACACAACTTAAGGAAGAGAGCGTTTCTTTTGACTTATCGTTCCAGAGGGATACCAGCCCACCATGCTGGGGAGGCATAGCAGCAAGCAGCAGACATGACAATAGCAATGGGGACTAGAAGCACATCTTCAAAGAAACGTCATATTGGAAGGAGAGCAGTACTACAGAATCTCAATGCCTGACCCCCATGACATACTTTTCCCACCAAGGCCGCACCACCTAAACCACTCCAAACAACACCACCAACTTGGAATCAAATAGTCAAATACCCAAGCCTATGGGGAACACTTCTCACTCAAGAAACCATAGCCTCCTACCAAAAGAAGAGGAAAAAATAAAACCGAAGTAGTGCCAAGGTGCTACAGGGTCTCAGTGTACTGTATGATGTAGGAATAAAGTGACAAGCTGATACAGTGTAGATGGCTAAGGAGCAGGTCAGTGCACATGCTCAGCATACGCAAGGCCCTGGGTTCGATCCCTAGCACTGCCAAAAAGAAAAAAAAAACACTGAAAAAGGACTTCATGGCTTTGAGTCTGCATAACTGGAAAACACAGACCTGTGTGCAGCAATAATAGGAAGTCATAAGGCTGAACCTGGCTACGCACAGGCTTGATGTAAGAAGCTGGTAGGAACCCAGGCATGGTGACACATAACTATAATCCCAGCACACAGAAGGCTGGGGCAGGAGAATTGTCACAAATCTGAGGCTAACCTGTGTTACATTTATCCCAGGCCAGCCAGGGATAAATGACAATAAGACCCTGTTCCCCTCCCTCAAAAAAAGGGGAGAGTGGCGGGAAATCCACATGCAGATATTGGAGTAGGTAGTTAGAAATGCAGCTTGATGCTCAGGACCAGCGACAGATTCGGGAGCCCTCTGCTCAGTAGCGAAGCTGTGGGAGGTCCTGACTTTTCCCAAGAACAGAGGGAGGGCATCATGGGCTGTCCTGAGGCAATAATAAAGTGAATGCTAGAGAAGTCATAGCTACATTTTGAATCCAGCATAAACATGCAAAAGTTTTCACACAATTTATTTCCTCATGTGACCATCCAAATGTGAAGAAAAAAAGTAAGATTTTTTTTTCAGTCTCATTAGGGAGGCTCTCTGAAATGCACACTTGTATTAACCTCATACAAGTAACCTAGGTTACTTTATGCAGATGCATCAAGTAAAGTCCTGAGAGATACACCCAATCTAGAAATGGTCACAAGAATTCAAATATCAAAGGGTCAGCACTCAAGAAGCAGAGGCAGGCAGAACTAGGCCAGCCAGAGTCACACAGTCAAAAAAAAAAAAAGTAATCAAATGGGAGAAGCGACTGATTTAATGGGATAGGGAACCTCTTTAGTCTGGAAAAATAGAAGGATCAATAATAAATAATAATAATGGGAGTTAGGGAAATGGTGCAGTCAGTGGGGAAAATACTTACTGCACAAGCAAGAAGATCTGAGTTGGTATACCCAGGGCATACAAAAGGCTAGATGTGAAAACACACATCTGTAATCCCAGTATTCCTTCAGCAAGAGGGGAGGCAGAGACTAGGGAATCCCTGGAAGCTCAAGGGCTAACTAGTCTAGGGTACACAGCAGCAAGCACCAAACAGGATCTCTACTCAGATTTGGTAGAGAGTGGAGACCAACACCTGGGGTTGTCCTTTGACCTGCACTCGCCTGTACTCATACCCATGAATACACACACACGCACACATTAAAACAATAATGGGGATTAAGAGATTGTTCAGCAGGTAAAGAAAGCACTTGCTGTCTAATCATGAGGATCTGAGTTTGAGCCCCAGAACTAACATAAAGATGGAAGGAAAGAACCATCTCCATGAACTTGTGCTCTGATCTCCACATCTGTGCCATGGCACATATGGCACACAAGCTCCACCCTCCCCCAATGTCATACATCCACAGTGATAGTAAAGTAACAATAAATAAAAAGTTGAGGCCTGGAGACATGGCTTTGTAATTAAGAGCGCGTATTGTTCTTCCAGAGAACATGAGTTCAGTTCCCAGCACCCACATCAGGCAGCCCCTCACAACCATCTTGAACTCCAGCTCTGGGAGACACTAGTCTTCTGACCTCTGTAAGCACCTGTACTCATGTGCACATACCCAGCCACACATCCACACAGGCATAATTTTAAAAATAAATGTTTTTTAACTAATAAAACAATAGTCAACATTCACAGAGTGCTTACGGTGTGTGAGACTACTCACCACTCACAGGCAGCAGCATGCTCAGCTCTGACAACAGCCCTATAAATGAGCACTGTGGCTAGCCTCAAGTTACAGGTGATGGAACTGAAGCACAGAGATCAGGCACTCCTCCAATTTCCAAGATGTAGAGAAGGAAAATCCAGAGTCTAAACTCAGCCCAGTCCAGGGTACATGCTCTAGAAAACAATTGTAGTCTAAGTAATTCAGCAAACAAATCTCAAAGGCACGAAGTCAAGTAAATACAGTCTTAAAATTGGATTCTCAAGCTGGGCATTGGTAGTGTGCACCTTTATTTCCCAGCACTCGGGGGAGGCAAGGATCTCTGTGAGTTCAAGGCCACAGAGTAAGTGTGGTCCACAGAGTAAGTTCAAAGACAGCCAAGGACTACACATTGAAACCCTTTCTTGAAAAAACAAACAAACAAAACAACAAAAATGGAAAAGGTTGGATTCTCAAAATACCAAGGTGCTACTTAATCTTTTAAGATACATGTTTTGTTGTTTCTCATTTGAATTTCTTCCAAGTACACACTATGCCTGTAAAAAGAAAATAAAAGGATGCAACACCAATTTTGAAAATGCTAGTTTCCTAGAGAGAGCTTCAATACAGGGACCTGGATTCTAGTTCTGGCCTCTAGGGAAGCTGCCTAGGGCCACCAGAAGCTGCCAGTAGAAAGGCGTGAGCCCTGATAAGGGCTACACATCTGCCTGGCTCAAGGATAAAATGTGTTGAAGGGATTCTGCTTCTCCTGATTTTAGCTATTGTTTTAAAAAAAAATGTGTGAATTCTTCTCTGGCAGATCCTGTACACATCTTCAGGGAACCTGGAGCAGCACTTTTTGCATGATGGATGCGTTAGGGAAAACCTATATGGATGTGTGGCAGATCTGCCTGTCTGAATGATTCAGTTTCTGTTGTTTTATTGATCTGATTCCTTCCCTGAGAAAGATCTATGCAATTCCTTGCTTGTTGATAAGTCCGAGAAGTGGGGAGGATAGGAGGAAGGAAAGGAGAAGGGAAGGCAGTTAGACAGAGCAGGCAAGCAGGTTAGTTTGCCTAGAAGGCTATAGAATCCTAGACTCTGTTACCCAGAGATATAGTTCTAGATATAAATGGCTTTAAAAAGTTTTCTTAAAATCTTTAATTCAGGCCAGGTGGTGGTAGTGCAGGCCTTTAATCCCAGCACTCGGGAGGCAGAGGCAGAAGGGTGAGTTTGAGGCCAGCCTGATCTACAAGAGCTAGTTCCAGGACAGGCTCCAAAGCTACAGAGAAACCCTGTCTCAAAAAACAAAAAAAATATTAATTCAGTGTGTTTACACATTCCCCCATATTCAACTCTAAGGATATCATTCTCTCCCCTAACACCGTGTGGGTTTGGGGATTAAACTGAGGTCATTAGACTTGGTAGCACAGACTAACACATCCCATCAGCCATTTCAGTACATATAATATAATTTTATATATTTTTCTTATAGATATCTGTAATAGGAACACATTTGCAAAAAAGGTGAATTTTCAAACTAGGTCAGAGTACGGGAGATAAAGGGGAAAATACAGAGATTAAAATGTTCACAAGTAAAATTTGAAGATATTTAAGAACTTGGCTGGCATGAAACAAAGGCCCAATGCTGGGACACGTTGATCTAGTCAACACACTAACCTGGGGAACAGTTCTCTATAAATGCTTTAGCTGTTATTATCCCCACCTCCAATAATACCTGTAGCATTAACTAATCCATGGCACATATAGGGAGTGTTTTGGCAGGGGGGATAATTCAGACACTTCTGTGGTTACTTAGGAATGTGTCTGATGCAGTTTGAGTGTGTTCTCGGGAAAACAGTGCTGTCGCTAGTTGTATCTAGGCAAAAGGTTAAAGAGAGTAGAGAACGCAAGAAAGGGAGTAAGAGCGAGACGGGGGGGGGGGGGGATATGCAAATGTTTATTAACAGAAAGCAAAACTGTTTTTCTAGAATCGAGTCACTTCCCTGAAGACTAGGAAAATACATTGGTGGCTTATACAAATATCAGACTTCTCAGTGGGTGTATTTCTCCATAACCTGTTTTGTCTTTAAAGAAGTGACCCAGAACTCAGACACTTCTGGAAAACTCTTAACTGTTGATAGTGTTACAATCCAAAACCCCCAGCACTGGGTAGGAGGATAAGGCATAAAATTTTCAATTATGATTTCAAGGCCAGCAGCGACTATACGATGAGAGTCAGTCTCTGTCTCCTCCTCTGCCCTCACCACCGGAATCCAATCACAGAGAGGGAGGAGGGAATGTACAAGCAAGGGAGGTCAAGACCATGATGGAGAAATCTACAGAGACAGCTGAACCAAGCTCACGGAAACTCAGGAACTCTAGACTGACAGCTGTGGAGTCTCCATGGGACCCAACTAGGCCCTCCACATGTGGGAGACAGCGGTGAAGCTTGGACTATCTGAGGGGTCCCTGGCAGGATCTATCCCTGGTGCATTGGAGCCCAATCCCTATGATGGGATCCTATGCTCAGCCTTAATGCAGTGGGAAGGAGCTTGGTCCTGACCCACCTTAATGTGCCAGACTTGGTTGACTCCTGATGGGAGCCCTTACCTGTTGGGAGGAGTGGACTGGAGAGGAGGAGAGGGGACGGGTAGGAGGGAGAAATGTGGCTGGAATGTAAAATAAAAAGATTTAAATTTTTAAAAGATTCATTATGTGAAAAAAATCTATTTTCAATAAAAAGCAAACCCCACCAAATTTTTTTTAAAAAAAGTAGCGTCAGATATTAAGAGGTGAAAGCTGAAAGATCAGAGCAACCAGCCACTAGTTCTTACTTCTACCCAGTCCTCAGACAGAATGGGGCATCCTGTCTCCATAAATCCTCAGACTGAATGCCTTGAGCTCCTGTCTCCTTCCCACTTTATATTCCTCGCTCCACCCAGCCATATCCATTCTTGTCTCTACCTTCCTAAAGGTAGTGACTCCCAAGTACTGGGATTAAAGGTGTGAGCCACTACCACAACTCTGTTTCTCTTTTAGACTGGATCAATTTTGTGTGGCCCAGGGTGGCCTTGAACTCACAGAGATCCACCTATCTCTGCTTCCTGAGTGGTGGGATTAAAGGTGTGGGCCACCACTGCATGGCCTGTCTAACTAGGGATTCACTCCACACTCTGATCCTCGGGCAAGCTTTATTTATTATAACACAAATGAAATATCACCACATAAAAAAGAAATATCACATTTCTCCTTTTCTCTAAACTAAAAAAGGTTATAACTAAGAGCCTATAACTATCCCTCTCAAAACCCTCCAAACATTAAATCATTTACTGCATCAGATAAATTGTTATTAGGTAACCCGGAAAAGTTTTAATGACCATTATGTAAAACAAAATTTTGGTTTGCTTTAAAACTGGATTTTATATCTTGCAACATCCCAATAAGAAAGGAAAAAGCATTTTCCTGCCAACTAAATAGTGATTAGTTAATTGCTTGTTCTGTGACGTTTATTGATAGTTCTGCTTTCCTAAGGACATTGTGATTGATGTTGATCTAGCACTGTGCGGAGAAGGCCCAGAGAACAGTAATGATCATGACTTAATGAGTAATGGGATCCAATCAAAAATCCTATAATTGAACGTAAGGAAGTATGTTGACTCTTGGATGTCTTAATTTTCAGTTTTTCAGATTTGAAGAAACCCAAGTATATTTTTTAAAAACCACAGCGATTTTTAAAAATGCAATTCAAAATACTAGAAGGAAGCTGGGCGATTGTGGTGCACGCCTTTAATCCCAGCACTCGGATTTAATCCCAGGCAGAGGCAGGTGGATCACTGTGAGTTCAAGGCCAGCCTGGTCTACAAAGCTAGCTCCAGGACAGGCTCCAAAGCCACAAAGAAACCCTGTCTTGAAATATATATATTTATATATATTATATTATAAATATAATATATATAAATCTTTGTAAAGATCTTTTCAGTGATCAAGTCACTTTTAATTCTTTCCCAACATTTATTCACTCTTCATTCAACAAACATGCATTCAATGTCTACTACCTGAAAGTCAGTGTTCTATGCACAGAGAAAACTGTCTACTTGCAATTCACATTCCAGAGTGGGAAAAGAAGCAGCAAACAACAGCAACATAACAAAGATGGTGAAAAAAATGACATAGTTTAGAAGGTGATACAAACTCAGAGTAGATTAAGGAGATCACAAGTGGAGATGTTCAAATTTAAAAGGCATAAATAATAAGGATCACCATTGAACAGGAACTGGGGCACCAACGGGTTCAGATGACAGTTCTTTAGAGGTCGGTGGGAAATAATGATAATTACATTTACTTTGTGATATGCAGTTCACAAAGCTGTAGCACTTAGCAGGGGCACCGAAGTAACTTACATAGAGTGGAGGGGGTGAGTTACGTTTGGCCATATCAATGTGGCCATATCATGTGCCACAGGGTCTACTCACACGCAAATTAATATCCAGCGGCGGGTGGCTGGGAATGCTGACCGGGAGCCAAAGCCTGGTATTTGAGACGCAGTAGTTGACTTGGGATCACTGGAGTATCTATGCTGGTCTGAAGTGCAAACGAATTAATGAGCTTGTCAACAGAGAACAGACCAAGAAGAGATCAAGGGAAGACCTCGCTTTTGCGTGCCTACATTTTAGGAGAAGAAGACAAAAACAGAGAAAGGAGGTTACATCTGAATCCTGATCAGGCTGTTTTAAACATTCCTTTGTTGTCTTATTTTTTCCTTAATGCATGCTAGCGTTCTTCACGACCAAACAGTTCTGCCACGATACACTCCTTTTCGCGTGGATCTTTCTTGAAGAAAGGTAAAGTAGAAAAGTTACAAGCTGAATTAATTTTCTGAGCATCTCCGGCAAGCTAAGTGTTCAGGGCTCCACCCACCTCCCATCAAGTTATCGCCCTCCGCACTTTATTTACCTCCTGCCATTAATGCTCAAATGCTCTCCTCCTCCCAGTAATCTTTCTCAGCACCACTTCTCTGAGGCCAGAAGATTTAGTGAAACAAAAGACTCGTTGAAAACCAAATCACACAAATAGCCAACTCCAAATACCAACCGCTAGGATTCTGAATCCTGCACCCACAGCCTTGGCCACCAGCCCCACCCTCTTCTCCTCTAGGGCCTTTCCGTAAGTCCCGCCCCTTCACCAAGTCCAGCGCTAATTTGCTGGCGCTCTCCTTCCTCTCCCCATTGGTCTCGCTTAGCCCGTTCTTTCACGCCCTCGACTCAGCTCCGCCCCTCCCGCCGCAGCAGCACTGCGCAGACTCGGAGGAGGCCCGAGGACCTTTTTCCGTGTTGCTTTCCCCTTCTTCCCAGCATTCCTTTTTCCTCGTTCTCACGGCGCACAGGGTTTTGCGCCAGCCGGCACTTCGCGCCTAGGGCTTCGGTGACGTCATGTTCCTGCGCCGCGTGGACGCCCGCCGGTGAAAGAAGGGATAGCCCCGCCGCCCTTCGCCTCCTTTTGTTGGGCTGCCGCTCCTTCCGAATCATGGCGCCATCGCTGTGGAAAGGGCTTGTAGGTGTCGGCCTCTTTGCCCTAGCCCACGCTGCCTTTTCAGCTGCTCAGCGTAAGTGCCTGAAGGACGGGGACCTCTTGCTTGTGGTACACCTAGGGCTGTGTGGGGGCGCTTCCCAGAGGAACTGTCGGACCCAGTGCCGGCGGAACAGCCGTTGGGGTGACTAAGTAAGCAGTTTGGGTCCTCGGTGAGGGTTGAGATCGGAGGGCTGTGGTACAGCCACCACAGAAAGGTTAGACGAGCCGGCTGAGACTCGAGAGCGGATTCAGAGCGGTGTCTGTCCCACTGCTCAAGACACGAGATGTCGGATCAGACAAAGTATGGGATTGAGAACTTTGATTGCTTGTGGCCTCGTGACAGTTAGGTAGCCAGCATCCTGGGCGCTCGGCTGTCCAGGCAGAGTCTGAGAAGTTAAGTGACCGTTTGCCTCCGGGAGGCAGTGTGACACGGGCAAAGAGCAATGGACCGGTAGCATTAAAGGGCTGCTTGTTAAAATTTTGCTTAACTGTTGAGGCTGTGTGACCTTGGGCAGCAGGTAACGTCTGTCGGGTTCGGGTGAGTTTTAATTTGTTGTCTCAGAGGACTGCTTGAAGTTGCTTCTGCATTTAGATGCTAGAGGTTCCGCGGTGCCACAAGGCGATTCTTAATAAGCTAGTGAAGAACTAATTACAAGAAAGCATCGCAGTAAGATAATGCGGATATGCTAAAGGGGGAGTGTGTATGTCTACGGGACCCGCGGGAACTGTCTTAGAGCCTTGCTGCTCGTGGTCACTAGGACAGCATCGTGGACATCACCTGGGAGCTTGTTAGTAGACACTCAGGCTCCACCTCAGACGTAGTGAATGAGAATCTTCGTTTTAATAGATCCCTGGGTGATTTCCATGCACGTTGGTTTGTGAAGCAGTGTCCTGGAGGAGATTAGGATACACTGGAGTACTGGGTTATTTTCGAAGTAAGCTTTGGCTCTATTATATATACAGTCGTAGAGCAAGGAAGGCCCTTACTGAAAGTCCAGTGTCCTCATTTCAACAATGAAGAAATGCCTAGCTAGTGTTAAAGTGCCAGGTTAGATTTCATTCAAGCAAGAAAGCTAGCTAGAAGTGGGACATTAGAAGGTTAATTCAAAACTACTTTTGATATTGGATTGATTTTTTTTTACTCCTTTTCTTATAAGTTTTGTAAGCTCACATATACTCTGCCTGAAAGCATACCACATTCGCTCAAAACAGTATGGGTATTTTAAGTCTAGAGTACGTTGTCGAGTGAGTAGGAATTGTCCTGCTTAATCTACAATTAAGATTTTGGATTTTATAATTTTCAAGTGAGTACAGTGCATTGTGGATTTGTAACTGCAGCAAGACCTCTGTAATGCCGTCGTGAGCTGGCAAAAGACTGGCATCGCCTTTGACACTAGTTGTGTCATGTGAAATCGTGGCATCAAATAGCATCCTATGGTGGTGTCGCATGCTCATCTCTGCCATACTGACCTTTAGTATAGCAGTGCAGCGATCATGAACTAAGTAAATCCTGTTTAACTTGTACATCCCATTTTACTGTGGAGGGCACACAGCCAGATGCGTGGTTCTGTAGTCCTGTGAGTCTAAGAATCACTCTGCCCACTTTCACATTTTATTCTATTTATTTGTTTTGTTTTGTTTTTCAAGACAGGGTTTCTCTGTAGCTTTGGAGCCTGTCCTGGAACCCCCTCTGTAGACCAGGCTGGCCTCGAACTCACAGAGATCGGCCTGCATCTACCTCCCAAGTGCTGGGATTAAAGGTGTACACCACCACCACCTGGCTCACTTTCACATCATTTTAATACTCTACAAATGAAATACATGTTGGGGTTGCAAAGGATGTCTTGAGTAAGGTGCAGAAATCATAGGAAATAAAAGAGTTGGTGTTGTGTAGGATTCAGGGTTACCAGTTTCCAAATCCTGATCCTTCAGTCCCTTGCTGCCTCCTGCAGTTAAGGCAGCAGCAGAATTAAGTAGTAGCAGAGACAGAAATTGATGTCCTGAAACTCCAGTTACATCACTACACTGAAGAGAAACATTTCTAGTTTTCACTTTGGGTTCACTGTACAATGGCAGGGTCATAGAGCATTGAAGACATTTGTAGTCCTAGTGATCATTAAATAATTATGACTTCTTTGACCACTTAGTGAAAGGAAGTTTGAGAATGGCTAGATTTTTCTATACTAATGAATGAAAAATTATGCTTAGTTATTTCAGTTTCACACTTGGCCATCTGTCAGTCATTTAAGGTAATAGAGATGGGCCATGGCAAGCATAAGCTAATTCATAAAGGTAAGGCTGCTGACTGCATGGGAAGAGGGTTTTGAGGAATTTGGGATTAGCATTACTTTATGTAGCATATAAGTCGGCCAGTTCTTTGGTATATTGATTTTCTTGCATTTTAAGAAAGGAAAATGGGCTACAATTTCCTTAATGGTATGTTTCTGGTTTATAGATCGTTCTTATATGCGACTAACAGAAAAGGAAGATGAATCACTACCAATAGATGTAAGTTGGTCATTTATAGTCCATTAAGTTCATATTTAAAATCAGCCACTTTGCTTATAGTAACTTTTATGTTATTTTATTATTCTTTTATCATTTTCAGGCATGATATGACATCTGTTACCTGCTTTTTTTTTTTGACTTAGAGTCTCACTGTGTAACTCTCGCTGGCTTGGAACTTGCTATATAGACCTAGCTGGTCTCAAACTCACAGAAATCTTCCTGCTTCTGCCTCTGCCTCCTGAATGCTAGGACTAAAGGCCAGTGTTACCTTGCCTCGGCTGCACCTGCTTTTATCACTCCATAAAATCTAAAGATCTTAAAATCTTAAAAACAATTCTATTAGATCTTTTTATCAGACATAGTGGCTCACAGCCTTAATCACATCATTTGGGAGATTGAGGCATGAGGATTGTTGTGAATTTGAGGTCAACCTGAACTACAGAGTAAGACCCGTTGTCAAAAAACAAAAACTAAAGAAGGAAATGGGGGCCTTTCTAGAAGTTTCTGTATCCACAGTATAAAATGGACTTTTAAAATTGTCATTTGGCTCAAGTTTTTATAAAAAATCCTTTTTTAATATTTTCTTATGTGTGTGGGCGTTCATGCCATGACACAAGTGTGTAGGTCAAAAGACAATCAGCAGAAGTCAATTCTCTTCTACCATATGGGTCCCAGGGGAAAAATTTTCAGGCCGTCAGGCTTGGTGGCAAGCATCCTCACCCACTCAACCATTTCACTGGCCCAATAGTTCAGTTTGAAAAATAAAGCTAAAAACAAGCAATGCTGACTGTACATAAAAAATAAAGAAGGTAGCGTTTAACCTGAATTAATGCCTGTTCCCTACTTATAATTTATTAGTAGATTTAAACTTATATAAATAGTGAATTCTTTGTAACAGAATTAAATAATAGGTGTGAAAAATAATAAACTAATCACACAAAATTCAAAGAATAGCAGCAGCACAACTGATCCCATTCCCTGGCAATTTCACATTTATTCATAATATTTTAAGGGCTATCAAGAGTTTAGGCTTTTTCTTATGTATATACAGTGTTGTCTTAGGTGCATGTACTTTGTTTGCCAATTGAAACAGCTTTGGGGGGCTGGTGAGATGTCTCAGTGGGTAAAAGAGCACTTGCTGCCAAATTTGATGATCTGAATTTAATCCCTGGAATCCACATGATAAGAGAGAACCAACTTCTGGAAGTTATCTTTGATTTGAACCCTTACACTGTGGCACCTATGTTTCCCCTAAAACAAAATTAAGATTGAAACTACATCATTTATAAAAACCTTATGTATGTAGTTGAAAAATTGTTTTTAAGCCGGTTGTGGTGGTGCATACCTTTAATCCAAGCACTTGGGACACAGGCAGACGTATCTCTGAATTCAAGGACAGCATCATCTACAAAGTGAGTTCCAGGACAGCCAAAAGATTATGCAGAGAAACCCTGTCTCAAAAAAAATATGTTTTTGAAATTAAAATATATTTGGATTATTTCCTCTTTCCTCCCTCAAACCCTTCCCATGCACTCACCCCTTGCTCTCACTCAAATTCATGGCCTCTATTTCTTGAATTTTTGTTACATGCATAAGTATATATCTATATATTTGTAAATATATAAATACAACTGCTCAGTTTCTATAATGTTACTTGTATGTATATGATTAAAGAGATGACCATAGGGCCTCAACACTAGACAAAGAAGCACAGACAACTAAGGAATGCTGAGAGTAGGAAAGATGTCTCATCAAGGAAGAGCCCCCCAATTCATTATCCAATACTAAGTATATATGTTGTCTTGTAGTTAGCTAGCTTTGGTTTTTGCTTTTGTTTTGGAGACAGGCTGTGTGGCCTAGGCTAGCACTGAAAGTGAATATAACCAAACCTGGCCTTGAAACTCTTGATTCTGCCTTATCTCCTGGGTGCTACTCCACCTAATTTATAGTTAGTTTTCCTTGGCCATAATTTTTCTGGGACATATTTTCATGAAAGTTCATTGATTTACCACATTCTTGCTGTGTTATATGAAATACAGTCTCCTTTGGGCTAGGGATGTAACTCAGTACAGTGTTTGCCTGGCATATACAAATCCCTGTGTTTGATCTTTTTTACCCAATAAAGTGGGCATGGTGGCACACACCTATAATCCAAGCGCTTGGAATGTAGACCTGAGGCTCAGAAGTTCAAGGTTTTCCTCAGCAACATTGAACTGAGACCCTGTCTTAACAACAACAAAACCAATCTCTTTGGTATAATGGTGATTGGAATGTAGAGTAACATTTCAGATGTCATTGGGTTTTAATTTAGACAGTCTTAGCTTGTGGCTTATTATGTCTCTGGGTTTTTTTTTTTGTTTTGTTTGTTTTGGTTTTTTGAGACAGGGTTTATGTCTCTGTTTTTAACTAAAGATGTAGTATATGTGGCTGTTAACTTACCCTCCTTTCACTTTTATTTTTGGTAGATGTATACAAACATATACATGTATTTTTATATCTTTTTTAAAGTAACTTTCTTAGGATTCTCAATTAGCAAATTTTAAAATTTTGTGTAATTATATAATTAAGAAAACAGACCCATAATGCTGTGTTGGTTAATTTCAAACATGAAATTAAGCATTGTTGCTTGTACAACCTGTTTGGAAAGCGGTTTGGTGCTGTGTAATAAATCTGAATGCACACATGCTCTGTACCAGGAGGCATGTAGGAATATTTCTGTTGACCTTGTAAAAATAACAGCAATAATGAAATAAATCATGATGTTTTCTTATGATAAGCACTAAACACGATGAAAGGACTTAGACTACTGCTGTGGGGGTGAATCTCACAAATAACGATGAAAGAAGACAGGTAGACTCAGAAGAACGTATTGGGGTGCATTTAAATGAGATTCAGAATGAGGAAAAGTAAACAATAACATGTTTAGAGGTTCATGAATTGTTCAAAAACAGCAAGGAACTGATTAATACATAATTAAGTACAGTAGTTAACTTTAAGAAAAAAGGAAAGGAAATAATGGGACAGGGACTTGGAAGGTTCTGAGAAGCCGGGTTTGATGGTATGCACCTGTAATTGCTGTATCTGGAAGAGCTGATGCAGGAAGATGGTGAGTTTAATGCCAACTTGGGATATATAATGAGACCCTGTTTCAAAAAGAGAAGGGGAAGAATTGAAAGTTTAGTTGTAGGAAGGAGGCTGCATGTTGGTTCCCGGCCACCCAGCTAGCTTAGACCTGAAATAATCACACAGAAACTGTATTAATTAAATCACTGCTTGGCTCATTAGCTCTAGCTTCTTATTGGCTAACTCTTACATTAATTTAACCCATTTCTATTAAACTGTATATCACCACATGCCTGTGGCTTACTGGGTAAAGTTCCCAGCGTCTGGCTCCAGTGGCTCCAGTGGCTCCAGTGGCTCCATGGCTTCTGACTCTGCCCTTCTTTTTTCCAGCTTACAGCCTAACTTTCCCCCCACCTAGTTCTGTTCTTCCCTGCCATAGGCTCAAAGCAGTTCTTTATTCATTAACCAATAAAAGCAACCCATAGACAGAAGGACCTCCCACACCATTTAGTTGGTTGGCGGGTACGTGATACCTTTTATTGCTCGTCTTTATACTGTGCTCATTGGTTTTGTGCCCTCTATGATATTGACCAGTAATGGAATAACAAAAAAGAGTTTTAGTTGCTCTTGGAAGCAGACACTGGTACTTGAGTTCTAAGTGACTTGGTACCAGTCAGTATTTGGCAACTTTGCTTCTCTGAGCATGTTGCTAAATTCACTTCCTAAGACTTCAGAAGTGTTATTGTATTTAAGAAATTTTATTGTGTCTGAGTGCAAATTATTTCAGGAAGTGACTCCTTGCTGAGTAGCAATGGGGAATGCTTGTTAGAACTTGCATCGGAGGGGAAGCGGATTGTCAATTTTCCAAATAGTATTCACATGCTGTTTGTTAATCTGCATCTTTATACTCACAGATAGTTCTTCAGACACTTCTGGCCTTTGCAGTTACCTGTTATGGCATAGTTCATATCGCAGGGGAGTTCAAAGACATGGATGCCACTTCAGAATTAAAGAATAAGTAAGTTCCTTTCCAGAAGCATTTAACTTCTAGAGATTTGTTTTCTGTACATGATTTACAGTGTGATTTTAGCTACACAATAGTTGGTTTCATTTATATCCTTTGATTATGTAGTTTGTAGGAGTAATGAGGCAAAAGTACTAAGTCAGTGTTTGGTGTCATAGGACAAGTAGAAGTTGAAAGCCAGGCATAATGGCACCTGTAAGCCCAGTACTCTTTTTTTTTTAAAAAGATTTATTTATTTTTATTATGTATACAACATTCTGCCTCCATGTATGCCCGCACGCCAGAGGAGGGCGCCAGATTTCAGTACCGATGGCTGTGAGCCACCATGTGGTTGCTGGGAATTGAACTCAGGACCTCTGGAAGAGCAGCCAGTGCTCTTAACCTCTGAGCCATCTCTCCAGCCCAAGCCCAGTACTCTTGAGGATGAAACAGAAGGATTGTAAATTCCGAGACAGTTTGGGCTACATAAGCAGACCCTGCTTCAAAACAAAACCATAAAAGGAGAAAAGTAAAAACAAGGTGGTAGACTGTGGTTCCTGCTAGTGCCCTAAAATTACTGGTTGGTTAGAATGTGAAAGACAGATGAGAATACTTATATAGAAAATAGCTCAGAAACAGGTTCCTTCCCTCTTTTCCCTCTTCTCCTTCTGTCTTCCCCCTTCTTATTCTCTTATCCTCTTGTCCCAGCTTAGTCTTTGGAAGAATAACTGAATCTTCTGTTTCCTCTGTCATTTGAACCTAAGCTGTGTCCTCGGCCCTTTTTCTGTCTCTAGATTAAAGAACATCATTATTCTGTATGTTTCTCCTGTTTTTTGTTTGCTTGCCTTCTCCATATTTTTACTTCAGTTTGTTCAATTCCATTTCTGGATTTTCCCTACCTTTATTTAGAAACAATAACCCTTTACAGTATTTTCTTAGAAGAATTCACAGTAAACATCTGTACACTAGAGGAAGTTATTCCCCTTCCATTTACCTCATTATTCACATTTATTTTAACATTATTTTGAAGGGGAGGGAGTGGGAACTAGGATTTATATGTAAAGTGAGAAAACATAGTTTTTTAAAAAATAAATTATTTTTAAAAAGAAATATATGTATTAAAAAATTTTTTTGTATTTATGTGTATGTGGCTACATGAGTTTTTGTGCACTGTGTGCATGCAGGTGCCTGTGGAGGCCAGAGAGAATTGGATTTACCTAGAACTGGAGTTAAAGGCAGTTATGAGCCACCCACCCAGCGNCCGCCATATTTCCATTTGGATGGTTAAGTGGGGCTAACTTTGAGATTTTTTTTTTCCATAAAGGGAAGATTCTCTGGTTCTTTTTTTAGGAAAATAATATTTAAAAACAAACACTAACCACTCATATCTCAGGACATTTATGGACTTTTTTAGATGATACAAATCTCACTGGGAGAGTCTTCGAAGGATCTCAGGCAAGAGGCCAGAAAAGAAAGGAGCCAAACCAAATGGCGTCAAGTAGGGGGCAGCAAAATAGTTGAGTTTGGCCAATAGTACATACAGAAGGCCAAAAAGGATTTTTCATTGTACTTGAAAAACAGATCCTTGAAATGTCTAAGGCTTAGGGCCAAAGGAGAATAATCAGAGGTACATCTGTGTGCTAGCATTTGAAATATGATTTATCATAATCTACTGGTAGTTTGTAGAGATGACTGAAGTTTATCTAGTATTTCTTATTGTTGACAGGTATTCTGGAGGGAATCAATGGCTGAAGAAAAAATCTGAGAACTTTATGGTCATTTCCAAATTTCTTACATTGTTTGTATAGTAAAAATATGCAACACAGTGTGATTACCATTTGTAGTCCAATCTCAGATTTATTATTTAAAAATATAATTCACAGCAAATTCATAATTAATTAGAAGTCTGCTCATTTTTCAAATGTGCTATTATAAAGGTTTATCTAAAATTGGTGCTCTTTTTCTTTTTAAGGACATTTGATACCTTAAGGAATCATCCATCTTTTTATGTGTTTAATCATCGTGGCCGAGTGCTGTTCCGGCCTTCGGATGCACCAAGTTCTTCAAACCTAGATGCATTGTCCTCTAACACGTCATTGAAGTTACGAAAGTTTGACTCACTGCGCCGTTAAGCTTTTTACAAATTAAATAATAGGACAGACAGAGTTGAGTATTGGAGTTTGGGGTATAAAACACTCCCCCCAACATCAGTATTTATATTGCTATTTCGGAGCTAATTAAAATAATCTATGGCCCTTATTTGTACATTGTTGAAATCAAATGGTGTATAAGTTATCTGTGAAATGAATCTTCGAAGTTTCGTATAGAGGTTTTTGTTCATTTGAAACAATTCCCATGTTTTGTAAAAGTCACTGTTTCGAACACATTTCCCAGAAAAATATTGGGGTTTTTGTGATTATTTATTTTCATAGATTTCTTTTCTTTTGCACTACAGGTTTTAGGAATCCTGAAAATACCATGTAACACCTGCATTTTGCAGCACAAGAGTCAAATGGTCTTCAGTTCTTATTAGACCAACTTCTTGAAGAAGACCAAAATGGTGACTTTGCAGGTTTTTTTAGGTCCCATAAAGAGTGACTCTGCTTTTACAGATACTTGCCAATTTTTATTTTATCAATGGTTTCTCTCCAGACCCCACTCCCAGATTCTTTCTAACATCAGCTGTCTTGCTTCATCACTTCTGAGATTCTGTGTACAGTGAGCAAATTTTGTGTCAGAAATTCTGTCATAAGTATTTAACAAGTCCATCTTGCTGTAAAATTACTCATGTTGTTTTGTTGTAAACTCTTCTCTGATTATATAGTGTAAGACTAGTTGAAAGTAGACCAAAAGGAGAATTTGTGACTTCATTATCTTGCCTATGTAGAATAGTATTGATTGTGGAAAACTGATTGTCATTAGCCAGTTTCACTCATTCAAAGTCTTTTGGCTTATTTATTTCATACTAAATTGGTGAATTAGTGAAAATAAAGGAAATGTCTCATTTAATCTAAAGGCACACACAAAGAAATTGGGCCAAATATGTTCTAATTATTTGGAGCTAGTCTATTTCAATTCTCTTAGAAAATTGAGGTCATTTAAGAAGTTGTTTTATAGTCTGATTGAGAGCTGGCTTGGAGTCTCCATCTTCACTGCCATGCTGAAGGTGAGCAGAAGGACACAGCATTGAATGTTTTTCAGAAACAGTAATTTTACTTTTAGGAAAATTGGAGTCGCTTTTTTAGCTAGGAAACTAAGAGGCTCCACATTACTTTGCAGAGATTATAGCTTTCCACAAGCATCAACACATTAATTTTGTTAAATTATATAGGCGTAAAGGGAATAAGATTTTGAAAGGAAACCCACCTAAAGCTTGTTTGTTTGTTTGTTTGCTTGTTTGTTTGTTTCAGGCAGGGTCTTGAGATCCAGATGTTCTTACACTTGGAGGCATTTTTTTCATTAAGAAAGAACCTCACTCAGCCTTTCTACCCAATGATGCACAGCCTCAGAGGACAAGATTGTGTTGTTGTTGGTTTGTTTTTGTGGTTTTTGTTTTTTGTGTGTAAAGAAGATTTCACATAACCTGAGCTAGCCTCAACCTCACTATGTAGCCAAGGATGATCCTTATGCCTCCACCTCCTCAGTGCTAAGATTATAATAGGTGCTGCACTACACCTGGTTTTCTGGGTCCTGGGGATTGACCTTATGCATGCTAAGCAAGCACTATACAAACCGAGCTACATCCCTGCTCCTTGGCATTGGATTGTGATTCTTTTGTTTTGCTGAGTCTATGTAGCACTGACTCTGTTCTCCAATGAGAACAACTAAGAAATCTACTTATCGCCTACAATAATTTAGAAACAGTCTAAAAATGTGAAGTCAAGCCAGGTGTGGTGGCATGTGCATGTAATCCTAGCACTTAGGAGGCTGAAGCAGGATCACAAGTTTGGGGCAAATATGGGCTATCCTAGTGAATCCCTGTCTTAACCCCAACACCCCCCCCCCCAAAAAAAAAGTCAATCCAAGGACTAACGTGATGCTAGTGAAATCAAAATGGCATGCCAGAAGCATGCTGTACCATCAGGCCTTTCTGCCATTCTCCTTGACTCTTACTTGATTGAAGAGCCTCGTTTTCTTCTCTTTGGAGACTGTCTTCCCTTAATGTATTTTCATAACAATGTTCCTGAGAATCTACATGCTTTGTAATTACATCCTTTTAAAGGGCATAATTTCAGATATGGCCCACAGCTGTAATCCTAACACTCAGGAGGCCAAGGCAGGAAAGTTGTCACAAATTCAAGGCCAGATTGAAATAACACTGAGACCTTATCCTTAAAGAAGTTATATAAACTTAAAAGAGTGCGATTAAGTAACTTTTAATATACTCACAAAATTGTATGACTACATGATAAAGCTAGGCCATTTTACTATTCCTAAAGAAGCCATGTATTCTTTAGTAGTCACCTCTGATTTCTTCCCAGTGTATCCCATCTAGGTCCTAGGGACCAATAGTCTATATATGTATAACCTGATCATTTACTAAAATTTAATTAATGCAAAATTTAGTCTTTGTGATCAGTTTCCTATGTGGAGTGAACACTCATCTTGAGAACCCAGAACCAAATACAGTGAGAGGAAGTGGTTGAGGTGCTGGGGTTGTAAATCTGGTAGAATGCTTGTCTAGCATGTGCAAGGCCTTAGGTTCATCCACAGTATCACAGGAAAAAATAGTTGATAAATTAATGGATTTAAAGAGAGAAAGCCAATTCCTGACAGACTCCTCAGTTAACTTTGTTACATAGAATAGTTTTCCTTCTAGCCAAACATCCATACTACTGCTTCTAACATTTATTGAGTTTCTACAATAGATATTACAATCTATTCTTGCCTACCCAGCCAAGAAAATACTGCTAAATATAATGCTAAAATTTTTGGCAAATAATTGACATAGGAAATCTTAGATGTGTCCACCTTTGCGGACAGCTTGTATACCTCAGACCAGGTAAACATCCCAAATTTTTTCTTAAATCAACTTCATTGAATTTCTGCTATCTCCTTGAACTACGGTACTATAAAATAAATAAGATTTGGGTGCATTGTAACAGTGCTAAGTGTGTTCAGTACAGAGTTTTATTTACAATACTGTGTGAGAGTCTATTACTACCTAGGGTAGTTCAAAAACAGCGATGTGAGCTAGTGCTAGGTAAGCCTATACTGACATGCTTTCAGTGACATTAAAAAGTTCTCCAGAATGCAGGAACACACTTCATAACCAGGGAACTAGCCAAATCCTATGGGCTAATAGCTCAGCTGCAGGGAGTAAAGAGTGTGAATTGGTGACAAGTATGCACAGTGACTCCCTAATGATTGCTTCCCAAGCACTTGTGGCATACTTTTGAGTGACATGACAGCATCTTCCTGGCTGTACGTGATCTGTTTCCACGATGTATCGAATACTGTTTGTGAGCCTTGATGCCTGTAACACCAATAAACCCATTTTTGGATATGTTTCCTCTCTTTAAATGACCTTGCCCTGTCCAATAAATAAGTGATTGTCTCACCTCGTTTTTAGTAGTGTTTTTGTTAGTTTTTAACGTTGAATCTCATTTCTTCAGCTTCTCTGTCTCTAGAAAAATGTGAGCTAATAGTATGATGCCTTTTTCCTAAATGCATACTCTAATGTCAAGTCTTCCTTTTAAAAATAGTTTTTAGCTTTTGAGATTATAATTACATAATTTCTCCCTTTCCCTTCTGCTCCAACCCCTTCCATATACCATATAGCCCTTCTTACTATCTTTCAAATTCATGGCTTCTTTTTATTTAATTATTGTCACATACATATTTGAGATGATGATTCATTTCTTTAGCCCCTACTGGCCTCATACTCCCTATATAATCAAGGCTGGACTTGAGTTCCTACATGTTCTGCATCTGCCTCCCACATGCTGAGGTTACAGGTGTGCACCACCACACCCCACTGTGCATGTAAAGTCTTAATGTGCTTTTGGTTTTGCACTCTATGCATAATGTCACTTCTAATTGTCAAGTTCCCTGCAGGGTACAGGACTTGGTCCTTGAGCAGCAACATGTAATCACTGCCTCACAAATACAGCATGCAGTTAAAATGACAGTCAAAAAACCCCAGTTGAGCTGGGTATGGTGGCACACATCTTTGACTGATCTACAAAGTGAGTCCCAAACTAGCCAGAGATGTGTTTGAGATCCTACGCCCAACCCCACAAAAAGGAAAAAAAAAATGATTGGAATATCAGGGAAAAACCAAAAGTTTAATGAAAATCAAAGGGCAAGTACCATATATAAATCTTGCAAGTATTAAAATCCAGTATCAAAATCCATGTAGGATATTTCAGAATAACGTGATAAAGTTTCTCATTTAGGAAGGAAAGGGAAATGTAATATACGCACGTGGAATAAATGGTAATACAGAAAATCAAAACATTTAGGAACATGAAGGCATAAGTCACGAACAATGCTACACCAGTTTGGAGTTATGATTAATAGGGTGTTATTTATTTAAAGGGGAAAACTTACAGATCACCGTCCCAGGTCCCAGACAACAGCCATCTGCACAACCAGGAAGGGAGTCTAGTCTCCAGCAGAGCAGGAAGTGAAGAGAGAGAGCAGAGGAAGTAGCCGCTTTTTTAAAGGGAGAGAGACCACACCCCAATGGGCTGGTATCACAGCAGCTATTGGTTGGAGGGGCAGAAGGACCTCCCGCAACAGGAACATGACCAAAATATATTGTGTGAAAATAAATTTAAATTAAAACATTAACCCCTGATTAGAGAAACCAGCTTTAGAATGATCAAAAACTTAATTTTGTTAGATAATAAGGAATATTCTCAAAAATAGCTAGAAAAGCGCATATGTTACATTTGTGTGGTACTTGTTTCTTGTGTAGTTTATAAATAAGTAGACTTTCCTCCGTGTTTTGGGGAAAAACCCCTTTTCTTCCCTCTCTAATATGTCTTCTTCCAGAGGTGACCAGCTTTAGTTGCTACCCAACATATACTTCATTATTTTACATTAATGCAATCAACTTATGTCTCTGTTCATTTAATTTCTTGTGTTTTATAAGATCTCTATCAAAATATACAGAAACACCTTATTATTTTTCAACTACTATTCCAAACATTGGCGAATTTAGATTGTTTCCAGTATTTTACTGAGTAATAATGGAGTGAATATACATACACATGCATTTAAGAAGATTTTGCCCACAGGGTTAATTGCTACCCTAGAATTCTGAATCAAAGGGTGTTTTTCATTTTCAGTTCAGTAGCTACTATCAAAGTGACCTTCAGACATCTTGGCCCAGTATCCTAATACATAAAAAGTATGGAAGGAACTGTTTACCAGTTCCATGCCAGTACTGGGTAGGAAGCAGTTTTTGGATTGATCATCTGAAAGTGAATTATTGGAATCTTACATTTTAATGAAGGTTTAATGCATTTATTTTATTTTTTGTTTTATATTTGATTCTTCAAGACAGGGTTTCTCTGTGTAATGGCACTGGCTGTCCTGGAACTCAGTAGACCAAACTGGCCTAGAACTCACTGAGATCTGCCTGCCTCTACCTCCCTAGTTCTGGGATTAAAGGTGTGTACCATCACCACCAAGCTGGTTTGATGCATTTTAATGGAAGACATGGTGCACATCTTCATCTCTTGGTTTTCAGTGAACTATGTGGTCGTGTTCATTTTTCAGTTGAGCTTGTTGCAAGTTAAGAAAATTGTTTAGTTATGTTTTTCTGAATTTTTTTGAGGCAGAGTTTCTCTGTAGCTTTGGATCCTGTCCTGGAACTAGCTCTTATAAACCAGGCTGGCTTTGAACTCCCAGAATCCACCTGCTCCTGCCTCCCAAGTGCTGGGATTAAAGGCCTGTGCTACCACCACCCACCCCAAACTTTGTTTTATTTATGTGGTTAAAGTTACCAGTATTTGTGGCTATGGGGAAATTGCTTTGTCTAGGAAGGCTTTTACATTTATTAATTGAATATACTTTTCTAGCACTTTAAAGGGGTTTTGTTTATTTGTCTGGTTTTTCTTTCTTTTTTTTTTAAGATAAAATCCTTTTCTGTTGTATTGGCTGATTTATACTTAAACTGTGTAGCCCAGGCTGGCCTAGAACTAACCACAATCCTGCCTCAGCTTCCAAAGTGCTGAGATTACAGATATGTGCCACCAATACTGGCTCAAGGATTTTTGTTTGTTTGCTTTTATACTTTAAATCTTTCATTCATTTGGAATTTATTTAGGTAATAGGAATACTGTTTATCCAAGTAGCTAACTGGTTATCCCAACCCCATTTGTTATTTTCTTCCACATTGATTGGAAAAGCCATCTTCATACATTGAATGATCCCACATCTGTTCCTGGACTTTGCAGTCTGTAGAGGGGGAAACCACACAAAAATCCCAATACTTTAAATTGCTATGTAATTCCTTCCTTCCTTCCTTCCTTCCTTCCTTCCTTCCTTCCTTCCTTCCTTCCTTCCTTCCTTCCTTCCGCCTTTCTTTCTTTCTTTCTTTCTTTCTTTCTTTCTTTCTTTCTTTCTTTCTTTCTTTCTTTCTTTCTTTCTTTCTTTCTTTCTTTCTTTCTGTGGTCTTGAAGGATCTAACCCAAATCCTTGAGCGTAATAGACATAGACCCGCTTTACTTCGTTGGTCTGTCTCCAGCTCTATATCCTCATATTTGGCATCTCTAGTCCAAACCTCACTATTCCTTCTGGGGATTTTCCCTAATTATCCTCCATGCTTATTTTTCCAGATAACCTCCAGTTAGCATTTTGCCCATATCTAAAATCATGCTGACATTTTCCCTGTATTTGTTTTGGAATTCGGAAGTCTGTGAAGTGTGAAAGAAACCGTAGTGTGATGCGCCTGAGGGTCCCCATTTAGGGCCTTCATCCCTAACTTTCTTGCCAGTGTTGCTTATTTCACCCATGTCCTTTTCCCTCCTTCCTTAATCATATCAGTGAGGTCGTAGACACTCATGGGTCACACTTCACGACATTCCTAAACATGCCAGTATGCCTGTCCTACAAGAGCGAGAACATTCTCCCACGTGATCACAACGCCACTCTCATAACTAAACAAGCACGAACCATTTTATATTCAAATTTCTCCATTCCCTCAAATAGCTTTTATACCTGCTTCCCCGAGGCTCACGGATTAGCACTGATTAGTGTCCCTTTAGTCTGTCTTTTTTAAACGTGGTGTTTTTCTTCGCTGGGCAGTGGTGGTATGCACCTTTAATCCCAGCACTCAGGAGGCAGAGGCGAGGGCTAGTTTCCAGGACAAGCACCAAAACTACACAGAGAAGCCCTGTCTCAAAAAAACAGAAAAAGTGGTGTTTTTCTAAACTAAAATTGGTTCTTTGAACTTTTTTTGACAGTTGATGACAATGTTATTAGTTTAAAGGGAAGGACAATGGGACAGGCAAGCTGCCAGGAAGAGGGGTAGTCTTTAAAGAAAGCAGGCGGGTTCAGTGATGGAGGTCAGCCAGCAGCCACAGGACCGCCAAGCAGCTGCCAGGCAGAAGGGGAGGAGGCTCCATAGAGAAGTCGGGGGGAAGCCCAGAGCATCAGGAAAGCATGCACAAGCTTCGGCTAGTATCCAAAATAAAGACACAGAAAGGTAGAAAAAAGCAAAACTGTCCGAAGGCAATGGTACGCACCTTTGATCCCAGCACTTGGGAGCCAGAAGCAAGCGGATCTCTGTGAGTTCGAGGCCAGCCTTGCCTACAGAGTGAGTGCCAGGACAGCCAGGCAGAACTGAAACCCTGTCTTGAAAAACAAAAAAAAAGTTACGCTTTTCTTTCTCAGAAAAAAACCTGTAGGCCTCCATGTTACATAATCGAAGATTTGCAAGAGACTGAACGGAGGGGATAATTACTGCCTCCAGATCCTTAGAATGCCATTAGGTGAATTTCCTTTCCTGGGGCATGGATAGGAAGGTAGACTGATTATTAGAACATTTTTACTCTTTCAGAAAACGTGGAAAGATAACACAGAGTCCTCGTGTGTCCTATTTACTGCTTTCTTTTGTTCCTAACACATTGACTGAAGACATTTGGTACAATCAATGAACCAGTATTAGTGCAAAATAGCAACTGAAGTCCGTGTTTTATTCAGATGTCTTGGGTTTTGCCTAGTATGTGTTTTGTGTTTCAGAGATCTCTCCCCAGGACCATCTTGCATTCAGATAGCATGGCCTGGCTTCTCTTGGCTGTGACAGCTTCATAGACCTTTTTTGATGTTTTGCTACAGGGATATGTCTGATGTTATTAGACTGTAATTATATGTTAGGGCGTGGAGAGAAAGACAGCCAAGGTACACCGTCCCCCCAACATCTTGTAGGAAGGCCCTGTATACAGCCCACACTTAGGGAGTGAGAACTTAGGACGCTATCCTGCCTTAAGGATGAGTACTTATACAACTGATCCAGATTTCTCCTATGGAAATAACTTCCGAAATATGTCCAATCCCACATGCTAATTTATTTAGTCATTTATTCACATTTGGACTCACAGATAGGAATACTACTTTGTTTTGTAGCTATGGTTGTTTGCGTTGTAAATGCTGGGAGTTTCTTCTGGGAGCTCCTGTGTCCCTTTGACCTGCCCCCATCGTTGCAAATGTTTATTTTAGGCACTCCTTTGCCTTCTGGAATGCCAATACGTTCTAAGTTCACATTGTCTGGTTCCTTCTCCAGCCCTAGAATTAACCAGTTTTCTAGAAATAGCCTGGTTTCATGGAGTGAAGAATTGTATTAGAAACCAACAGCAAACCCCGCCCCCCTGGATCTGCTCATTCTCACTGGAATCTCACTGCTTCTACATCTTTTCATTTGGGTGTAACAAGGAAAATGTCTGTGTGCATACTAACCCGTGCACTTACATGTAAGCATGACTATTTTTTACATATAACATCTACATATATGCTTAGTGAGTTCGTGCTGATATTCAATACATCACCCATGGGCCATTCTAACTTCTTTGCTTATCTGTAAACTCACTCCAACTGAAACCTGACTCCCAGCAGCTGCTATTCAGTTAACTGGGTTGTTTAATTTCTACTTGTTTAAGTTATTGGACATGTAAAGTCATTGCAGAATTGCTAACTCACTGGCCCAGGGAATCAACTTTACCAAGCAGAGCCCAGAAGGTACAAGTTGGTTGCTTGCCATTAGTGTTATAAAGTCTGCTCATGTGCAAAGAGATGTCTTACTTCCCTCTCTTTGGGACTCTTATTTATTTTTTAGTTTCTTTTGGGAGGTAGACAAGAGTGTCACTGTATAGACCCAGGCTAGCATCAAACTCCCGGCTATGACCCCATGTCAGCCACTGCATAAATCTATAATATAATAAGATTGTTTTATTACAGTACATTCTGTTTGGGGAAAACCCTGGCCTCCTAAATAATTATTTGATTTGTACATACTTGTGTTCACTCTCTTCTCGTTTTATACGTGTTTGCTTTATTGTGTATTGTTTCCAGTAGTTGAGGTTGAACCTGGCCCTGAACGTGGGCTAGGGAAGCCCTCTATCCTTTTGATGTTGAGATAGTATCTCACTAAGTACCTCCCCCCTCAGACCTTGAGATCCTCCGGCCTCAACTTCCCAAGTATACTTGGGACTAGAAGCTTGTGAGTCCAAGTCCAACAGTATTCACTTCCTGTGTTCCCACCTTTAGCGAGTTTGGCAGGTGCACAATGGTATATAAGCACAATTGTGTCACCATATCAAATCATTTCACAGTCTTGAAAAGCCCGTGCCTCTCCTTCCTTGCCCCTTTCCTCTCCCAAAGCTGCTAGATAGTCATTTTTACCACCATATGGTTGAAATCCTACACTATGTCGCCTTTTTTTTTTTCACCTGACTTCTTTCAGGAATATGCACCCAGCAGTCCTCTCTGTGTCGTGATAGCATGCTTCTTTTTCTCTCCCAATGATAGATGGTTCCAGCTCGTTTACTTAGTTTAGAGGTAACATGGCAGGGGTTTGGCTGCTCCTGAATCAAGTTGCTGTAAGCATTTACATGTAGGCTTTTTTTGTGTGGACATAAAATTTCAAATTAGTTGGGTAAATACCAAGGAGCACAGTTGCTGGATCATATGTTAAGATTATGTTTAGCTTTAGAAGATATTGCCAAACTGTCTTTCAAAAGGGCTGCACGGTTTTGCGATCTCTGCAGCAATGAATGCGTTCCTGCAGCTTGGCACCCTTGTCTGTTATTTGGTATTGTCTGCTTTTGAATCTTAGCTGCCCCACTAAGTGTGTAGTGACATCTCATCATTGCAATTTTCAGTTCCTTTATGTGTCCAAGTGCTTAATGGCCATCTCCACTTTTCCTTTGCCCCGTTTCTCATTTTATGTGCATTGGTGTTTTGCCTGCACGTATGTCTGTGTGAGGGTGTCAGGTCCCTGGAACTGGAGCTACAGACAATTATAAGCGGCCATGTGGATGCTGGGAACTGAACGTGGGTCCTCTGGAACAGCAGCCAATGTTCTTAACCACTGAGCCATTGTTCCAGCCCTATCCTTTGCCCATCTTCAAATGGAATTGTTTTCATATTGATCAACGTGAAGGCTTCTATGTATGCATTGAGTGTCCTTTATAGATGCGTATTTTGCAAATATTGTTTTTATACCCAGTGGCCTATCTTTTCATTCCCATAATATTATCCGTTCCAGAGAAGTTGTTGATTTTAGTACTCTCTAAATTACCAAGTTTCTCTTTCATGGGTCAAGTTCTTGGTAATGAGTTTTAAAGCTTACCAAAATTTTCTCATGTTTGTGTTACAGTGTTACTTATTTTTAAAAAGTATTACTGTATATGAATTGCATGAAGTCATATAATTCTGATATTTTCACAGCTATGTTATATGTTCTGTTCATACTCAACCCTCCACCACCCTCTCCCTTCACCAAATGGTCCCCTTCTTCTTCCCAAATGGTCTTCCTTCTAGCTTTGTATCACACGCACACACACACACACACACACACACACACACACACACACACTAGCAAACAAACAAAAACCAAAGGCGATGAAAGTTCTATCATTTTCTGTCATTTGCAGAATCTAGATTTTTGTGAAGGTCAGAGAACAACTCAGGAGAGTGAGTTCTTTCCTTCCACCATGGGATCTGAACTCGGGCCGTCAGGCTTGCGTGTCAAGCACCTGCACCCACCGAGCTGTCTTGCCAGGCTAATCCTGTTTTTATGCCACTTTCTCAAAAGCACAGCTCACAAATAAGCATAGAGTTCTGAAAAACTTTGGGCTTAATTTTTCCCTGATTATTGAGAGTACTGACTTCTCTGCTCTGACTAGTATGCATTTCTTTGTATAGGTACATGTGTTGCCATGCAAGATTTGGCCAACATGAAATAAGAGCATATAAAATGAAACTGAATAAAAGGGACATGTGTTTATAGACCCTTTTAAAAATGAGAGGATTGGCAGTGCTATCACAGTAGCCTTTTTGTTACGTTCAGCATTTTCTGTGCCCTCTTCTGGAAATATTTTCCTATTTTGAAGTCTTAAAGTTATATTGTACTTTCTTCTACCATCTCGTAAAATTGTTGTCCTTAAGTATACAATGTGTTTGGAAGTTAAAACATTTGGTGTCAGGATGCCGGGGAGATGGTTGAGTAAGCAAACGTGCTGATCTCAATTCAATCTGTAGACCCTCCCCAAAGCCAAACGCGGTAGCAGAAATCCATAACCCGTCTGTAACTCCTACAGCTAAGCATGAGACAGAGACCAAAGTCTCTGGAAGCCCGTGGCCTGGCTAGCATGGCGTATGCAGTGGCAAACAACAAAGAGACCCTGTTTAAAACAAGGTAGCAAGTCAAGGACGGATACCCAAAGAATTCCTCTGGCCTCCACACATACGCTGTGGCATGCTTATGCCTATACTACAGAGAGAGAGACAGAGAGAGAGAGAGAGACAGAGAGAGAGAGACAGAGAGAGAGAGACACAGAGAGACACAGAGAGAGAGACAGAGAGAGAGAGGGGGGCAGAGAGAGATGGGAGATGAGAAAATATTTAAAAACCAATCATTTACCCAGCTTACTTTTGTGGTTTTGAGACAAGGTCTCACCTCATAGCCCAGACTGGCTTTGAATTCTTGACGCTTCTAGCTCCAGAGTGCTATGATTATAGGTAGGTCCCACTATGCCCTGACATTTGCAATATTTCACAGAA
Source organism: Alexandromys fortis (assembly GCF_014885135.2). Classification (NCBI taxonomy): domain Eukaryota; kingdom Metazoa; phylum Chordata; class Mammalia; order Rodentia; family Cricetidae; genus Alexandromys; species Alexandromys fortis. The sequence goes on from NW_026067990.1 coordinate 7,360,008, forward strand.
ATTGCTTACTGTCCCAGGACCATATGTTGCCTGCTGGATTTGCCCGCAGATGCTGCCTCTGGAGCACATGGGGTTTCTACCCGTGACATGGATCCCGCTGGACCTTGCTGTCCTAAGCTGTTGCTCTGGTCTTCCGCTCTGTGGCACACTGTGGATTAATAAAGGTTAACAGAAGGTCCTGAGAAGTGTAAGCCGGATCTGCCTCATTTGTGCCTTTTGTGTTTGCGAACTTAGCTCCCATGTAAATTTTAAAATCAGCTTGTCAAGTTTCAGTTAAAAAAAACTTTTTTGGATTTTTGTAATTTTTAAAAATATATACATGAACTCAGGGATGAAAAATCACTAAGTCTTCCCAACTCCCATGTGGCCCTTCTCTCATGTCTTCCAGTAAAATGTTATAATTACTTGCATACTGACTAGTTTGATAGATATTTATTATATAGGCATATATATATACTTTATATATTCTACATGTGAAAAATGTTTGTTTCTGATCTGGTCTTATTGTAGCATATAATGTCCTGCTTGGTTGATTCCTTGGAAGGTCTGCTCTTTTCGGAGAGGAGAAAGAGGTTGGGTGGACCCTGTGAGACGGGGGAGGAGAGGACGGGGAAACTGATTGGGATGTAATATATGAGAAAGAATAAAGAAAAAAGATGTGTATTTCTATATATGTTTACATATTTATTTCTCACACGGTTTTGCCAATCTTATCTTAAAAGCTTGTATTTCCTACATTTCTTAGGACTTTTTTGGAAATTCAGTTAATTTTCATGTGAGGAATTTATACTTAATAAGCTACTTGACCTTTTGCTTCGTTAAATAATTTATATTCTGGTGCTGTACTGTTGAATAGAATTGGTGACAAGAAGCACATTCCATGTCATCCCTTGTCTTTGGAAGATTCGAATTATTTTCTGAGACTCTCACTGTGCAACCCTAGCTGACCTTGGACTTGCTTAAGTAGGCCAGCTGGCCTCAAACTCAGAGACTGGCCTACCTCTGCTCCTCAAATAGCTGGGATCAAAGGCATTGCCACCATGCCTGGCCTACGATTCTGATTTTTGACTCCTGGGAATGATGTGTGCTGTGGGTTTTTGGTAGATTTACTTAAGTGTGTGTATGTGTTTACTGAAAAGTTACTCCGTGCTTGGTGAGATGGCTCTGAGGTGCTCGTTGTGCAAGTCTGCTGACCTGAGTTCAATTCCCAGAAGCCATGGTGGAAGGAAAGAACTGGCTTCTGAAAGTTGGTCACTGACTTCTTTTTTTTCCCTTCTTTTTTTTTTTAAATATTTATTTATTTAGTATGTATACAATATTCTGTTTGTAAGTATGCCTGCAGGCTAGAAGAGGGCACCAGACCTCATTACAGATGGTCATGAGCCACCATGTGGTTGCTGGGAATTGAACTCAGGACCTTTGGAAGAGCAGGCAATGCTCTTAACCTCTGAGCCATCTCTCCAGCCCCTGGTCACTGACTTCTACCATAGCATGCACATCCATGTTCCAAGGTGCACATCCGGAATACGCACGCATGAACACATGCACAAATGGAGATTTTAAAAATAATAAAGATTTTTAAAAAGCAGAGACTCTGTGTTGTGCGGGACTATCCTGTACAGCACGTAGGGGCAAACTGCCGTCCCTGGGAATTACATCAGGTCTGTCGACTGTTGACGAAAGAGCTGATGGGGGGCTTTGTTGACAGCTGTTAGCAGAAGGTGGGGGACACAGGTCGGGACTGTCACAGAACCCTCACCTGAGTACCCAGATACTCCTCCCAGTCAACTGTAGTCAGTTTTGTCCTAAGGGTCTCAGGGAGGGGATTGAGTATAGACAGAGGGAAGGGCTCAGGGAGGGGCCCTATTTATGCAGCCCCGAGGACGCCTCCCAGCGTCACTTTAGGGGTCTTTCATGCCCCTGCCTATAACATGGCACCCACGCTGTGTGTAGGTAGACTTCCTCTCACAGCTTCGCTCAGCTCATCCCCGCACCAGAACAGCTGTGTGTGGTTTCACTCTGCTCTTCCTCTCTTGCGACTTCGGGACAGGGGACTTCGGGACAGTTCCTATCCCTGTCTCTTTCGTCTCTGGATCTCAAATTCTCTTCGCTCCCAATCTGTCACCTCTGCTATTTCCTCATCTTCTGCGGGGCCAGGCACAAACTAGGAGCTGAGGGTCAGCAGTGAACAAGAAACACAGGAACCAGGGCCAGCGTGCCTTTAATCCCAGCACTTAGGAGACAGAGGTAGGCAGGGGATGACACGGGATGCGACCTCTCTGTGAGTTCAAGGTCAGCTTGGAATAGTCTACACAGTGACTCCAGAACAGCCAGGGCAACAAGGAGAAACAGTGTCTCAAAGGAAAATAAAGGGACAGGAACTTACTGTCACTCATTTTTGTCCTCAGGAAGATAAGATAATTCCCAGGCGGTTGTAGTGCCTTTAGTCCCAGTGCTCAGGAGGCAGAGGCAATCAGACCTCTAAGAGTTCAAGGCTAGCCTGGTCTACAAAGTGAGTTCTAGGACAGCCAGGGCTACACAGAGAAACCCTGTATTGAAAAACAAACAAACACACAAAGAAAAGAAAAAAGCTAGAGAAAAGTGGACAAAAATCACCTGATGACCCCTCATCAAAATTGGCTCGGCTGTACATTGTACATATGTATGGCAGCAAATGTCATTCCGCCCGTCCACTTGGATTCTCTGTCAAAGACAAGCTGACTCAAAGCCCTGCAAGTGATGGACTGGAAGATGAATGTGTTACCAGCAATGTCGCCATAGCTGAAAAATGAATCAAAAGAAATATCTATTTTCAGAACTGTGCCAACTACATCCCCAAAAGTCCAAGGAAAATCAATTCCACTATCAATCAATAAAACAATGCAGAGGTTTGATGAATGTAAGTAGTGGAAACACATTTATCATTAAAAACAGGGAATCGCTCTTGCTCTTTTTCAAGGCACAAGGTACTTTCTGGAGCTCAGCTTTTTAAAAATGCATGTTATTGGGCCAGAGAGACGGCTCAGCAGCGAAGACTGCATGCTAGCAGAGAATCCAAGTTCATGTCTCAGCACCCACAGCTGCTTGTAACTGCAGCCTCAGAGGATCTGACACTCTTCTAGCCTCCGAGGGCTCCCGCACACTCTGCGCGCGCGCGCGCACACACACACACACACACACACACACACACACACACACACACACAGAGAGAGAGAAAAATAAATCTTAAAACTGCTATTAGTATTTAAGATCTACATGTCAACTGCCTACTGAAGGGAAGTGGACTAACATCTCACGAGTGGCAGATTTGCCCTTTTCCTTTTCACGTGTGTCAAGAGCAGTTCTGGGGCTATCTGCGAAAGAAACGCTCCCATGACTTATGCTGGCTTCTCTTTACCTTGGGCCAGAAGACGTGCATTTTTGCTCTTCTGCCTTGGGTTGCCTTCACATCGTTTCCTTACACGCAAGGGGCGGTCTCGTTTTCATGTCACAATACAAATCTTCCGCAACCGAACTTGTGAGGAATGGTTACAAACGGTGGATGCACTGATCGGTGTCTCCTTCCTCTTCATATTTCCAGTGGGAATCCTTCACTTGTTCTATCTGAGCCCCTTGAGTACCCCACCTAGAGATGAGTGATGGAAGTAGCCTACACATTGCCAAATCTTTACCACCTAGGAAAAGTTTACCCAAACTTGTCATACCTGACTAAGCCATTCCTGGTGGGCCCATTAATGGAGCTGCCATAGGACAATGAAGGACAGGCTGAATTAGTTACAAATTCGTCATTTGCCTCAACAATAGCTGTAGATATGAGCCAAACCCCTGGAAGCTGCCAGAGAGTCCTCTAGTCCACCCGGCTCACAATGACCCAGGAACAACTTACTTTTCAAAACATTACTGATGTTGTCACAGGCCCTAATCCAACCTCAGCTACCCCCACCATACGCACCATTCTCTTCCTGGCAGGTCAGCAGAGAAAGCTGAGTGGCTAAGGCTGAGTTTATTTCAGGCCCGGAAGTGGAGCAGGTCGAGGCTCGAAGTGCGTCCTTCAGTTGCCACACTTGCAAAACGGACTCAACAGATTTTTTTTAATTTTATACATATATTCATTTGTTGTATTGTGCGTGCATGCATGTGTGTGTGTGTGCATAAGTGAGAGAGAGAGAGAGAGAGAGAGAGAGAGAGAGAGAGAGAGAGAGAGAGAGAGAGAGATGCACATGAAGGAGCAAGTGTGTCTACCTGTGTTTCGGTACCTGAAGGCCACATGAGGCACACTGCAGAGGTCAGAAGATAGCTTGCAGGTGTCAGAGTTCTCCTTCCATCACCTGGGGATCGAACTCAGGTGGCCAAACTTGGCAGCTTGTGCCTTTAACCCCTGAGCCAGCTCATTGACCCTCAACAAATTCTTCTATATTAATTTGCACCTCAACTTCCCCCGAAAATTCACTTTATAATCTTATGTGTATTTTATGCTTCATACTGCAGGTGTTTTAGATAGCTAGGGAAAATGAAATGTCTTCATGTTGAGGTTTAAAAGAAAACTCTTAATTTGGGATGTTTGTGCAGCTAACACAAAGATTAAAGTTTGGCAACCTAGACAGTGAAGTCAAGGGCAACATAGTCAGTCACTGAAGTTGTCTCAACTGTTCTTGTAATAGGACAGGGCTTTGTTGTTGTTGTTATTGCTGTTGTTGTTGTTGTTGCAGAATGGAGCTGATATTGGGGAAGTTTCCTAGAATATTGCGGTTTTTTAAAATGTCTTCCAGAAGCTAAGAAGAAGTAGTGAAATATTTCAGTGTTGGAGTCTCTGTCAGTAAAATCTGGGCTTCTTCTAATAATTGTCTTTAACAATGTACATTTCTACAATTTATTACTCAGAGGAGAAAAACAATGGCATCATGAAATTTGCAGGCATATGGATGGAACTAGAAAAAAAAAAACATCGTGTGTGAGGTAACCCAGAGTCAGAACAATAAACACTGTATGTACTCACTCATAAGTGCACATTAGATGCAAAGCAAAGGGTAACCAGGCTGCAATCCTCAGCCCCAGAGAAGCCAGGCAACAAGGAGGACCCTAAGAGGGGTGCATGGATACCTCTGGGAAGAGGAAACAGATGTGATGTCCTGGGTAAACTGGCTGGGGGTGGGGCCTGGGGGTATGGGAACATGAGAGATCAGGATGGTCAAGTTGGGGGCAGGACCGAGGGAGAGAGTAAAGAAAGAGATATCTTGATAGAGGGGGGCATTATGGGGTTAGAGAGAAACCTGGTGCCACGGAGACTCCCAGAACCCACAAGGATGACCCCAGCTAAGACTCCCAGCAATAGAGGAGAGGGTGCCTGAACTGGCCTTCCCCTGTAATCAGATTAGTGACTACCCTAATTGTCATCACAGAGCCTTCATCCAGCAACTGATGGAAGCAGATGCAGAGATCCACAGTCAAGCACTGGGCAGTCAAAGAGAGGGAGAAGGAATCACATGAGCAAGGGGGCTCAAGATCATGATGGGGAAATCCAGAGACAGGTGACCTGAGCTAGTGGGAGTTCACGGACTCTGGACAGACAGCTAGGGAGTTGACATGGGACTGACCTAGGCCCTGTGCATGTGGGTGACAGTTGTGTAGCTTGGTCTTTTGTGTGGCCCCTAGCAGTGGGACCAGGACTTATGCCTGATGGCTCTTTGGAACCTATTCCCTATGGTGGGATGCCTTGCAAACCTTGATGCAGTGGGGAGGAGCTTGGTCCTGCCTCAACTTGATATGCCACGCTTTGTTGACTCTCTTTGGGAGGCCTTACCCCTCCTGAATGGAGCCGGAGTTGGAGTGGATGTGGGGGGGGATACAAAGGAGGTGGGGGGAGGAAATGGGAGGAGAGATGGGAGGGGGAACTGTGGTTGGTATGTCAAATAAATTTTATTTTATTTTTAAAGATTTATTTATTTATGTATACAACATTCCTTCCATGTATGCTTGCACGCCAGAAGAGGGCACCAGATCTCATTACAGATGGTTGAGAGCCACCACGTGGTTGCTGGGAATTGAACTCAGGACCTCTGGAAGAGAAGTCAGTGCTCTTAGCCTCAGAGCCATCTCTCCAGCCCATGTCAAATAAATTTTAAAAAGGGTAATGGAGAATAAAAATGAGGTTTTCAAAAAAAACTTTATAAATTGTCTTTAAATATACAGTTGTTTTTCTTGTTGGCTGCTTGAGATGGGTCCGTTATCAATTTATCAGGCCAAAGACATTACGGTCTTTGTTTCTGTAGATCACAGTGTTACAGCTATGGACACCAGCTGCCTGTGCCCTCACCCAGCGCCTTATCTGGTCCTGGCTCTTGACCAGAGGGAGTGACTCAAACATGCATCCCTCACTGCTTTGGCCACTAGATGTCTGCTTCAACTAGATTCTTTTGATTTCTTGTTGCCCTAAATCACAGAACATAGGAGTACTAAGAAGAGATGTAGCCTTATCATGTATACCCCTCTGGAACTCCCTTTGACATGGAAACTCAGCTTGTAGTTGACAGTCTCGTCCAGTCACCCTAGGAGTACAGTCACATGCCTGTCATTCAGAAGGATCAGCAATCCAAAAAAGCCAGCCGGAAGTGACCACTTCCCTTACACTGGAGACATTGGTGTTTTCCCTGGCCAAATAATTTCTCTAATTGAAATGAAAATCTCTAATGCGGAAGAGCATAGCATCACGGGAGTCCACTAAACTGTGACCTTACCCATGAATTAAACCATTGATGGAATTTGTGTTCTCGTGGGCCAATCACCTCTACATAATGACACACACACACACACACACACACACACACACACACACACACAAGACCAGGTTTTTACCGCAAGTGCCTTCATATCCAAACCATAACATGACTTTCCGCCGGACTCCGTATTAGAAACTTTTAATTGTGTATTCTGAAAGTTTCTGATGAGTCAAGCAATGGCTGAGACACAGCGTGCGCAGATTAGGTCACTGTTCCTCCTGTCCCCTTCTCCTTCTGGCCTGCTGCACTGCCAGGACTGTGCTTCACTGCCTGCAGAAATGGCCTAGCTGGAACTATAGTGGCCTCCCTGTCCACGGTGGGCCTGCATGGTGGGTAATATTTGAGTTGTATCCTTCCATGATTCTAGGCTTCTGGTTATTCAACCATCCGAATTATGAATGCTTCTTCTGTGCTAAGATTTTTTTTTTTAATGCAGAAATGAGTTCTCTCTTTTGGTAGCTCTAAAAGAAAAACTAAACAAAACAACTGAGCTCCTATTGAAAATAACATTTACACTTTGGGATCGTTCGAGTAGATTACAAAAAAAAGGATGTCTTGGGAGTTGTTCTAAAATATATGCAAATCTTAGCATGGTAGACTATGAATATTTTACAAGAAAAAGGGTCCTTCTGACAACGTGATGAAGAAATACAACTTTTGGGGCCTGGGGAGATTGCTCAGTGGATAAGAACTCTTGCTGTACTACCATGAGGATCTGAGTTCAAGTCCCCAGCATACACATAAGAATCAGGCCCTAGGGCTGGAGAGATGGCTCAGTGTTAAGAGCACTGCCTGCTCTTCCAGAGGTCCCGAGTTCAATTCCCAGCACCCACAGCCATCTGTAATGAGATCTGGTGCCCTCTCTTTCACTGTAGGCATACAAGCAGACAGAATACTGTATACATAATAAGTAAATAAATTTTAAAAAAGAATCAGGGCCTTTCCAGCCATGTAACTCAAGCACTCTGGGGATAGGAGGTGCATGGGGATGAGGGGACCACTCAGGCTTTCTGGCTGTCCGCCTAGCCCCAGGTTGAAGGAGAGAGCCTGTCTCTGGGGAATAAGGTGGGATCTGAGAGGGCAAGGCCGCTGGAGTTTCCTTCTGGCCACTGTGCACAAATGTGTGCACCCCTTACACTCCTCTGGGATAGCCTGAGCGAGAAATGTTCCTCAACATCTTGGGCATTTAGATTCTTGGACTCTGATTGGTGGTGCTGCTTGGGAAAGCTTAGGCAATGTGGCCTTGTTGAAGGAAGTGTGTTCCTGAGGCCAGCCTTTGAGTCTTAAAAGACTGGAGCTATTTCGAGTTTGCTCTCTCTGCTTCCTGATTTTGGTTTGAGATATGAGCTCAAAACTCTTCCTACCACCTCTAGCCTCATAATTACATAACATCGTGGATAATTATCCCTCTGGAAATAGACACGAGTTGAAAACTTCAGTTTTTAAAACTTTAAAAAAGATGCATTGATTTTTATGTGTGGATGTTTTGCCCGCATGGTGCAGTACCCAAGAAGGCCAGAAGAGGGCATCATATCCCCTAGAATTGGAGATAAGGGTGGTGGTGAGTTGCCCTGAGTTTTGTGAGCCACCACATATAGATTGAAAACCGAACCTGGATCCTCTCCAAAAGCAATCGGTACTTTAACCACGGAAATGTCTATCTATCCCCCGACAGCTGTTCAGCCTGCGTTCTTATAAAGCCCAGGATCACCAGTCAAGGGACGGCACCCCATACAATGGGCTGCACCCTCCCACATCAATTGCTAACTTAGAAAATGCCCTACAGGCTGGCTCATAACTTGATCTTATGGGGGTATTTTCTCAATTGAAGCTCCTTCCTCTCAGATGACTACAGTTTGACAAATTTGCCTAAATCTATCCAGCACAGAGTTGAAACTAGGAAAAAAAAAAAAAAAACCTTTTCCCTCCCCTTTTATGACTCAGGTATCCTTTTGCCTACATTCAGGCCTTCCTTGTCACCTACTATTATCTCAAACTCTTTCCTTTCTATAATATTTGTACTTTTACAGACATGGTAAAGGGAGAATAATGTTCCAAATTTTAGCCAAAGTAGCCCGTTTCCAGAAGACCACCAGTATATCATTCTGTGTTCTAAAGCCCACAATCAGACAGTGTTTACTGAGACTTCCAACATCTTCAGTAAGGAAAGGTCAGACTACACCCAAACGTAGAGGTGCACTGCGGGTCTTGTTTGCTTCTGCCCTCTTCCCAGCGTTGCCTAAGCTTAGAACTATCAATGGGAAGGCAGGCAATTCTTCTCTGCTTCCCTAGGAAACTAACACGGCGGCTGCCACCTAAACAGGGACTCCAGCACACAGATCCGAAATGAGGCAGGGTGGAGCCCCTGCAGGGGACATGCCAGCGAGTAGACGTCATCCTCCAGACAGACCTGGGATAGAGGGCCTCCTTGAAGAGTGTGCTCTGCTGTGCGTGCTTAGGGGAAGAGGGAATGGACAGGTTGGCCTGGCCACAGCACGTGTGGAACTGTCGGAGAGCCGCCACTGCAGTCCCACAGCCCGTTTTGTAGGAAATATGATTTGCGGGGCTGGAGAGATGGCTCAGTAGTTAAGAGTACTGACTGCTCTTCCAGAGGATCTGGGTTCAATTCCCAGCACCCACATGGCAGCTCACAACTGTCTGAAGATCCAGTTGCAGGGGATCTGACACCTTCCCACCAATGCACATAAAATAAAGTTAAATAAACCATAATTTTTTTTTAAAAAAAGAAATACGATTTGCTCAGCTTAAAGGAGATCCCCTAGCAACATGCGAGGCGAGGCGTGTCCTCCACATTCGTCTGAGCGGACAAGAGAATGTTTATCATTAGATAAAAATGCGGCGTGAAATGGGGATGTTGAAATGTTGCTCGTGACTATGGAACAAATGGGACATGAGTGAAAAAGACAAAACCAAACAAAGCCCTTGTCCCTGGGAGCAAGCCCTAAGGTGCACGGAAAGAACTGGGTAGTAAGGCAGAAAACGGTGAGGTAAAAGGTGTGGATGCTATCTGTCCCTGCACACCAAATCCAACTCTTGGAACAGAAGAAGAGAAAAGAGCACAATTTACCATGGAGACAAAGAAACTGACAGTGGCCCTAGTTAAGAAACCGTGGTCATTAGGGAATATGCGGATTCCGAGCTGTTTGAATTGAGAAAAGGTTTTCAGCAGGCCTAGGAAGGAAGTCAGTAGTAATTGGTTCGCGAGGCTCTGGCCTATGGACGTGAATATGAATCAGCCTTCAGCACATTCCTGGCAACGGGACTAAGCCGCATAACGAGCCCTCCTCCTTTCCCTGTCCGTGTCTGCAGAACCACCCACTGTATGAAAGAAATCACTTGCTCCTTGAGGACTGGCTCACATGGGCCATTAGCAAGACTTGAATGCTGCCTGCCAACGTATCAATAAATTATAGCGATTAGAAAGCCGTTGGGGATCAGGTGATGTTATGAGAGCTTCGGATGTAGGAGGCAGCTTTTGATGCCAATTTACCAGGCCAGAGAGAACCCTGTGATTACTAAGACTCCCCTCCCAATATTTAACGCAACGGGACCCCAGAGGAGGTTTTGGTCCCTAGTGGCTTTATTAGGTTCCATATTAAAGAGAACACAAGATCTTTGGGGTGGGGGAAGTGCTCTCCAACCCAAATGACATGAATGAAAATGAATGAAATTGATGTGCTGGCAATGCTGAAGTCTGCACGGGCAGCCCGTATATTGCAGTTATGTTGAATTTGTCCATATCGGGTTTCCTGGTCTAAGTTGATGAGGACGACTGACCAGGTCTCTTCCTCCAAAAGAACCACTGCACAAACCAAGACTGCAGTCTGAAGGCGGCCAAAAGGACAGGAAAAGCAGGAAACAACCAAGAGCTACCCATGCTAGCGAGCGGGAGGGGCACACAGTGGGACCTGTGCCATGCTGGTGTGCTCAAGAAGCACTGGTAGAAAACTCAATGCTGTCTTAGGAAGTCTCCCCAAGGCAGGAAAGATTCCAAGGTGCATATCCTTCCGATGGATGGTGTCCTTCTTGTGCTGGAATCGAGCGATCTTATACAGGGGGACTCCCCCAACCATTCCTCACAGGGTAGCCACACAGGGCAACAGGAGGTGCCACAGGGAGCCGCAAGCATGTTGGCCTTCTAATAACGTAAAGGCCACGCGGGATTTGGTAGCCACTGGGATGGAGTGCATATCAATCTGTGGGTATTTCACGTAAGCCAATAGGAAGTTGCCAATAGATATGGAGATCAAAGAGCACAAGAAAATTAAAGCCCATCGGAACTAGGGGCGGGAACCCCCCCCCATGCTCTTTTGTGAGTAATACGGCTCATCTTTTCCCTCTCGGAAAACTCCTAGGATTAAAAGTGGTTCTGAGGAACAGTCTACACCTCAAAGTCAGAAAATTTATCCTGAAGACACAAACAGTAAAGATAGTAACTTGCGGAGGGCATAACGGTAACTGGTAAAGCTACCATCCGGCTCCTGGAGAACGGCTATGGATTAGAGGGAGCTAAACACGGTGGTATCGGCTGTCGACTGTGCCAACACGGCTCTTTGGATGGAACAGCTGAAAACAAGAGATGGGATCCTGTGCTCCTTTACATCTTGTTGATGTTTTGTTTTTAATATTCCTGGAACCCCTGCACCCCACGGCCAGTCCACCTTCGCCTGCAATGGATAGAGGTCAAAGTTCATAGCTTGCCCCATGGCTGCACACAAGTTCCGCTACTTGCTGTGTGATAGCGAACCTCACTTTATTATCCTTCCCACTCTTGGGAAAAATAATGCACTGTATAAACAGTGTTATAACCTCTTTACAGATTTAGAAAAACATCTGGAGGTTATGCACGTACATCTGTAAGAGCAATAATGGTATGTTAATCTATATAAGGTCCAAAGGCCTGGCACAGCTGTAAATTGGGGGAATTCTTGTGGCTTGGCAAGATATACATTAATACCTGTGAGAAAGGCATTAAATTTGTTTTTAAATTTTATTTTTATTTTATGTGGATAGGTGTTTTCCTGTGTGGTGGTTTGAATAAGAATGCCCATCCCCATAGGCTCTTTTATTTTATTTTTTTTTTTTTTGGTTTTTCAAGACAGGGTTTCTCTGTGGCTTTGAAACCTGTCCTGGAACTAGCTGGTCTCGAACTCACAGAGATCCGCCTGCCTCTGCCTCCCGAGTGCTAGGATTAAAGGCGTGCGCCACCATCGCCCGGCTTGCCATAGGCTCTTATGTTTGACTATTTGATTCTGAGTTTGAAGAACTGTTTGGGAAAGATTACAAGGTGTGGCCTTGGAGGAGGTGTGTCACTGGGAGCTGGTTTTGAGGTTTCAAAAGCCAAGCCAGTGCAGTTCCTGCTTTCTCTCTCTCTCTCTCTCTCTCTCTCTCTCTCTCTCTCTCTCTCTCTCTCTCTCTCTCTCTCTCTCTCTCTGCCTCATGCCTATGGATTGAAATGAGAGCCCCACCCCCAGTTACTACTCCACCACCATCCCCACCTTCCTGCTCCCAGGCTCCCCTGATCATAGCCCTCTGGAACGACGATGCCAAAATTAAGCTTGTCCTTCATAAATTGTTTTGGTCATGGTGTTTGGTCACAGCAACTGAAGAATGACTAAGGCTGCCTGTGTGTACATCTGTTGACCGTGTGTGTGCCTGGTGCTTATGGAGGCCGAAAGAGGCCATTGGGTCCCCTGGAACTGAAATTCCATGTGCCGTGAGTCACCACCTGGGTGTTGACAATCAAGATCAGGTCTTCTGGACGGGCAACCAGTGCTCACGACTGCTGAGCCAGCTCTCTCGCTTGTGTCTCTAAACATTAAGGGGAAGCAGATACAAGTATTGTAACGCAAGGGCCCGCTTGTTGGGGTTTCTAGGAGCCCTGAACATACCAACTGTCTTAGTCGGAGCTTCTGTGGCTGCAATAAAACACCGTTGCCAAAGCAACTCGGGGAGAAAAGGGTTTATTCCAACTTAGAGTTCCACATCACAGTCCATTATCAAAGGAGTTCAGAATAGGAACGCAAACGGGCAGAAACCTGGAGGCAGAAGCAGTGAAGGGGTGTTGCTTTCTGGCTTGCTCTTCATGCTCAGCCTGATTCCTTAAAACCCTCGGAACCACTAGCCCAGGAAGCAACCCCGAATTAAGAAAATGCAATATAGTCCTGCCCACAGGGCAGTACGGTGGGATCATTGTTGTGTGATAAGATTTTTTCCTGGGGAGACACTACACACGCCCACTCACCCCAGAGAGGAAGCCGATGACAGACCAACGTTAAGATATCACCAAAGACCAACTCGCTAATTGAATGAGTTTTAATGACGTTACAGGAATATGGATGAGAGGTGACTTATAGGAGCAGAACTGACTCAAAGGCAGCTGCATCACCAAAGCCCACCCCAGCATGGGTGACAGCTCACAGAGCTGGGAACCTGGAGCACACTGCACAGCCTGCAGGCATCTCAACAGGCTGCAGAGTGTCCTTTCCAGGTGACTCAGTTGTTTTAAACTAGTCTTCCAGGCAGCTCGGCTGGTTTCTGCTTCCGGGCAGCTGGTCTGCTCTCAGAGTCTTCTTTGCAGCTCGGCTTCTCTCAGAGGGACTCTCAGCAGCTTGGCTTGTTTCCTCTTGCATCGGAGGGGCCTAGTCAATCAGGTCAGTTTGGGGGTCTTCCTGGAGTTATTTTGAGTTGTTTTCCTGCTGTTAAAGAGGGTCCTGCCAGAATGTTTCACTATCAGAAGAAACTGCTACATGACAGTAATTTTCTTAGTTGAGGTTCCCCCTCCCGAAGCACCCCAGCTTGCGTCAACTTAGTATGGACACTCGCCGTGGCCGGCACATTTTTGCCCACCATCTTGCTCACGTTGCCTGTTTTTTATATAATCGGATAGAAGAGGGATCATGTGGGATTGGACCAAAAAGGTTCAAGAGGCTTTTGAGTCAGATAAGATTCTGGTGGCAAAGGCTGAATACTTATACGTTCCTGGGTCCCAGGGCCCATTGGTTTGCAGTCCAGAGGGCTACAGCTGGGGGTGACGGCAGAAACAAGTTCTTCTTATAGGGTTTGGGTTCCATTATTACTTTGCTTTGTTTTGCTTTTGCAGGGGGGGGGGCTTCCATTCTTG
>NW_026067990.1:7374083-7402167 GCF_014885135.2 Alexandromys fortis
ATATAAAACCTGGCAGCAGGTGGGCTTCATCACTGAACCTGCTCCAGTAGCAAAATAACAAACACCGTAAAGAGATGTGTTGAACATCTTCCGGGTGGGGGCGGGGCTGGAGAGATGGCTCAGAGGTTAAGAGCACAGGCTGCTCTTCCAGAGGTCCTGAGTTCAATATGTTTTATTTTCACGTGGTGGCTCACAACCATCTCTAATGAGATCTGGTGCCCTCTTCTGGCCTGCAGGCAGTACACTGTGTACATAATAACTAAATAGCAAAGGAGGAAGTCTTCCGGCCAAGTCCCTTCTGGGAATGGCAACTTCTCAGACTCTGTGGAAGTGACACTCACTTACAGCAGTGTGGAGTCTTATCTGCTGATCCTGACAGATACCAAACTTGCCATGGTGGCACTGGTGTCCTTCCAAGCTACTGGACCACTTCCAGTGACTAAACCACATAGCCCTGGCAGATAAGGCACTAGAACAGATCCCAGGCATCTTTTAAGATGTTTGGCACATCAGTGGCACTGGTGAGCTGGGGTACAAAAGAGGAACAGGCAATGGTAGCGATACAAATTCATATAGACTGTCTGGGTAAAGAAAGGAAAGGACCAGTCAATGGGATCACGGTGCGAGCCTTGAGGGTGGGGCTGGAGAGAGAGAGTTCTGAGGTTAAGAGCACTGGCTGTTCTTCCCAAGGACTTGAGTTAAATTCCCAGAATGCACGTGATGGCTCACAACCATATGTAACTCCACTTCCAGTGGATCGATCCAACAACGTTTTCTGGCCTTTGCAGGCAACAGATGTACATACACATGGTACACAGACATACGTGAAGGCAAAACACCCATACACACAGCAAAAAAATACTGTCTTCCAGGACAAGCTCCAAAGCTACAGAGAAACCCTGTCTCAAAAAAAAAAAAAAAATACTGTGGCGGAATTGAAACCTGGGTAGGGGGGGATGGTGTGATTGGTAAAAACAGTGCCAACTCACAAGGAATGGCCACGAGCTTTTCCACAGACAGTTGCTCTGGCTTTGGGAGTGTGACTTTGTGGCTGGCACAGGAGCAGAGGGCACTTGCAACTGCTTGCCGGGCCAACAGATACAAAAGCATGGGAAGTACAGAATAAACCAGACCCTAACAATCTTCCTACGGCTTTCATGAGACACAAAGTCAGGCCCTCCTGCTGCCAGCAAAAGCTGATGCCTTCACAAACGTGGGAGCCGTTTGCTCATTGAACTATGAAGAAGAAGAAGTTATCCACTGAGTTCCTGGGAAATCAGGGTACAAATGGAGCGGGGCACAGACAACACAGATTGGAAAACAGCAACATTTATAAGCATGGCCCTGAAGTGCGCCGATATGGTCCGTGTAGTGCGTCACGCCTGGATCGTTACATTAGCCTAACAGTATACATAGAAGTCAATGTGCCTCGTTAAGTGATTGGTGGGTGAATCGCACAGGGCTCAGGCATATGGAAAAGGAAAACAGACGCGCCTTTATGTGTGTGTATTGTCACAGGATTTCTGTAATAGTTCTTGTATAAACAGGCCTCACCCAGCTCAGTGTTATAAGTAGGTGTCTATAGGAGATTAACTATAATAAGGACAGACCCATCTCATAAACACTGCTGTACAAACCTGGAAAATCAATGAAAATATTATATATAATATATTTATATATATCAATTTTGGATACCCAAATATAGTGATATTTTTTGACAGGGACAGACAGGGGCTCTTTACTATTCTATATTAGATGATATATTTGAACTCCATATTATAGAAAGAAATCTGAACAGCCATTTGATTAACAGTTTGGTATGCCCTAACTGCTTATTTGTGCTGACCTAACCCCACCCCCAGTTCAGCTGCCCTGGAGGAGAGAGGACAAAGCCAGTACCAGCAGATACTAACTAGATTCACTGTTCCGATAAGCACCTGAGCCAGGCACCCAGAGTTAGAGGGGAGAGCGCAGGGGCTGATAAGGAGACAGGCCAGGCGCTGCGCAGATGCCGCACGTCTCCAAGATGGGGCTGATTAGCTGACCAGAGGCAAAAATCTGGACTCTGGAGCAATTGTTTTTCCATCCTTTCTTCCTCTAAAGTCTACGGACTGGAGATGAGAATCTTTAAAAGATAGTCATTCCCAGGCCAGCAAGATGGCTCAAAATGAGTAATGGCTCTGGCAGCTGAGTCTGGTGACTTGATTTCCGGCTCCAGAACCCACGTGGTAGAAGCAGAGCCATGGTTCAGGCGCGCCATTTTCTGATACCCGTTTGCTCACCACGGCGAACAAATTCTCCCACATATCATACACGGCACACTCCTCCCCACACACACACACACACACACACACACACACACACACACACACACAATGCAAAAATAAAATAAAACCTGTCTTCCTAGCTGTCCAGCTCTCAGAATAAAATGCAACTTAGAGGTTAAATTTCTGCTTGTTTGTTAGCATTTGCAGTAAGAGCCTCCCCCAAATTCTGGTGCTCCAATGATATCTTCGCTTGCCTTATAATTCCACAGAGGTTATTTTGATGATTTTATAAAAGGATTGTTAAAATAATAGCAAAAGAATTTAAATAAAAGGCCCCCTATGCAGGTAAAAAAGATGCTTTCCAAACCAAACTCATAAGGTTATTGAAGAAAACGCCAGTTCATTGGCCAGGGAAGCAGTCAAGATACCTCCCACACTATGAAGACAACTGTTTCTTCAGCCAGCTGCGGTGACCAGACTTGGCAGGAAGTTGCTAGTGTCAAAGACAGAACATGCTCTGGATATGGGCCATGTGGGGAAAAAGCTTGGGGCCTGGGTTCAATCCCCAGTACAGATACAAAGCAAAACCCAGCAAAAGCATGCATACCAAAGTATGGGGCAAAGTTACCTCTAAGAGGGCTCAGTATGGATAGCTATATACATACAGTTCTTTTTGTCTTGAAAAACCTTAAATGGCTGAAGGACTTAATAATAGCATAGACATTTAGAAGTCTATGATGCTTCTGCATGTTGACTGGGCTTTCTGTTCGGCAACCTAGGCCATGACTCTTGATTGGTATTTGTGATGCCCTGGGAGTAAGCGTTCATTGTTGCAGTTTGTGCTGTTGCTGGGTTCCAGTGTCCCAGGGTTTAGCTTTAACACATAGAACAAAAGGAATCGATCACAAATCCCTCTCCAATGATCAAAAGAAAAGTGGGCTAAACAAAAGTAAGAGCCCAAAACTCCACAAAACTGGGGTGGGGAGGAGTGAAGTGCAGGGAGCCTAGTTCTCCAAATTCTAGCCAAAGGAACAGCATTCTGCAGAGGTTACCATGTAGTTGTTTTATGCACCAAGGCTACGGCCCACATTGCAACAAAACAAAGTCTTCCCACGGGCTGACAGGGTTCGCAGTGACCCTCAACATTTCTGATAAGGACAAGGATGGAGTTCATTCTTATCAAGGTCCAGCTTACACTTGTCCTGTTCCGGACACCACGCAAACTCCTTAAAACAGGAGTGACAGGGAAGTGGGTAGAGACAGTGAGTAAATCGCAACATTGTAAATAATCTCTAACGAACTCGTGGATCTTTCAGACTGGACTTCTAAGGTCGGGGGCGGGCGGGGGGGGGCATTCCAGTTCAGAATCCGACAATTCTTCTCTATCTCCCTGGGAAAATCACAAACGTGTGGTAAAATTCTCAGGCTGAGCAGAGACCCTCCTTTGACAAGAATGTAAATGCCCTCCTGAAGTAGTTTGATATTTTCCTATACTGAGTGCAAACCCCAGGTTGGTTGCTCTAAGATGGCCTCTTGAACATCTGAAAGAGCAGCTTTCTTTGCCTCCAGAGACTTCATCTACAAAGGCCCTTTGTTCTCCAGGTCTATAGGGCCACCTCTGGGGTCACTGCACCCAAACTGGAAAGTTACTTTTGCCTTCTGTCCCTCGTTGTCTTTCCCCTAATCTTTCAATGGCCTATCCTTTTGACCTAGAATTCTAAACTCTGAAGTGTCTTTAACACCCCCCCTCCTCTCCTAGGCTCATAGGATTAAACTTGTAGAAAAGTAATGGGCTTGTATGTAAAGAAAATGCAGGTGCTGGCCCCGGGAGGTCAGCAGTTCTCAATGGACTTTTGAAAATGACTAGAAAGAAACTGTGCCGTGGAGACAAAGACCCCTCCAAGCAAGCTCGTGGGTTTCATGCCAATTGGCTCCTTTTAACCTACTGCATTTCATGGAAGTCCTTTGCATCCTTCAATCCCCTTGTTGCAAGGTGGTAATTTGAGAAGGAAACTTCCCTCAGGGCTGGCCTGGAACGGATGGCTTTCACAGCACTCCTTTCTGTCTCCAGGCTTGAGCAGGGACCAGCAGGAGCTTTTAGAGTCCAGGAACTGGGGGGTGCCACCAGGGCTCAGAGATGTCCAACATGACTGTGGCACATTTTTAACTTGGTTGACATGCCTTGGGCAGCTGCCCTGCCGCTTAGGGGTCTCTGTCCCTTGTTCATGTCCTGACCTGGAGTGTCACAGGGACACAGTCTTAGCACCTCCTTTGCACTTCAGGTCTATGCCACAGGTAGAGACCTGCCAAGTTCCAACAACACCCACAGCTTCCATGAGCTCTAGTGTCAAATCTGAGACAGACTCTTGTGGGTGGTGAAATATCACCCTTGGTTGTTCCTGTCACTCAAATGGATACTTTACAAGCAAATTTCTCCATCCAAGAAGAGAAAAGGATATTCCAGAGGACAAAAAGATTTTTTTCACTGCTTTACTCTTCTGCCAAAGTAGGGGCTCTGGGAAAAAAATAGGAATGCCAGAAAAACTTAGGAGTTCAGAATTTAGGAGTCCTGGCCTACACCAGAAAGAAAGACTTTCAACACATAAATAGGCACCTGCCTTCATAGCCACTGAGGAAATAAAATCAAAAGCACAATGAGATAGCCTTTCCCATCACTGGGGTCAACAAGTATTGCAGATGGTCTGAACAAATCAGAGTCCTCAGACATGGCTTGTAGGAATTTGAAGGAGTGCATCAGTGTTAGGAAAGAGTGGTGTTTAAGGAAGAATAGACCTAAAGTTACCAAATGGCCCAACAGCTCGACTTTTAAATACATATCCAAGAGAAAGGGGACAATATAGCCACATAAAGACTTGCATATAAACACATTGACAGGGTCACGGAGCAGCCAGATAGCTCTTGTCGCCAAGCCTGATGAGCTGAGTTTGACCTCAGGACCCACAGGGTGGAAGGAGAGAATCAACTCTCAAAAGTTGTCCTCTGACTTTCACATGTGTGTTGTGACATGTCCCTAACA
The DNA here is from genome assembly GCF_014885135.2 of Alexandromys fortis. Taxonomy (NCBI): domain Eukaryota; kingdom Metazoa; phylum Chordata; class Mammalia; order Rodentia; family Cricetidae; genus Alexandromys; species Alexandromys fortis. Next base: position 7,379,388 of record NW_026067990.1, read on the forward strand.
AATAAGTAAATATAAAAATAAGATGGAATAAAATCAAAAAACTTTTTTGGTTTCAACTTTCATACTCCAGTGTGTGTGTGTGTGTTTGGAGAGATGGCTTAGCAATTAAAATCACTTGTTGCTCTTCCAGAGGTCCCCAGCTCAGTTCCCAGCTTTCACATCAGGTGGCTAAAGGAAAACATTTAATCGGGTGACTTACAGTATCAGAGGGTAGACAGAAGTTGCTGTTCAGCCCAGTCCCACAGCCATTCAGTCCCAAAGAAACACACAGAAGATTATATTAATTATCAATTGTTTGCTCTATTAACTCAGGCTTATTATTAACTAACTCTTTTTTATTTATTTATGCAGTATCCTGCCTGTAGGCCAGAAGAGGGCACCAGATCTCGTTATAGGTGGTTATGAGCCACCACGTGGTTCCTGGGAATTGAACTCAGGACCTCTGGAAGAGCAGTCAGTGCTCTTAACCACTGAGCCATCTCTCCAGTCCCTTAACTAACTCTTACAAATTAAATTAGCCCATAATTCTTGTCTATGTTTAGCCACATGGCTTGGTACCTTTTGTCAGTGGGACATTCTTATCTTGTTTGCTCTGCATCTAGCTGGTGACTGCAGACTGAGCCTTTCTTCTTCCCAGAATTCTCCTAGTCTGGTCAACTGGCCTGGCTACTGGCCAATCAGTGTTTCATTAAACCAATATAAGTGACAAATTTGTATAGGCTATAAGAGCAGTTTCCCACAGCACAGAGGTATAGTCCTTTATCATCATGGCAGAACCTGGTAGCATGCAGGCAGACATGGTGCTGGAGAAGAAGCTGAGAGTGAAGGATAAGGAGCTTTATCTTGATCCTGCAGGCAACAGGAAGTGAACTGAGACACGGGGCAGTATCTTGAGCATAGGAGACCTCAAAGCTGACCTCCACAGTGACACACTTCCTCCAGGTCATTGGGCTTGCAAGACATGTGCCTTTACCCCCATGAGTCATCTTGCTGGTCCTCTAATATCTTTAAGAACCATTCTCACATGTTTCTCCCAGGTATATGTGTATGTGCATAAATTATATATACATATTTCAGATGTGAAAAACACAGTTTGAGGGATGATTACCATACTTTTTAATTCAAATTTTGCCTATGAGAAATTGAGTCTAGATGCAGGTTAAAAAGTAATGGTTCATGATGGTAATAGCTCTAGCAAAGGATCAGTAGCATCCTGTAAGATAACTATCAAAGGCCTTTGTAGGCTATTCAGGCAAAGGAGAAAGGAGTTCCTCAGGTAAGTGTGGAAGGGTTGATACTTTTACTGACAAAGACATCTTGCAGTATTTAGGAGTGTGCAGTGGACTGAATGGGCCCCTCTCAAGTTTATTTGTTGAAATCTTACCCCCATTGTGATACAATTAGGAATTAGGACCATTGGGAAATGATTAGGTCATGATTGTGAGGCCTTCATGAATCATATAAGTACCCTTGTAAAAGGAACCTCAGAGAGCTCTGTCATCCACGTTCTGTCACACGAGGATAGCACAGTCTATCCTAGTTGTCTGAAACCTGGAGAGAGGGTCCCCAGCAAAATCTGATCATGTTGGCATCCTGATTTTGGATTTCCAGCCTCCAACACTGGGAAAATCCTAACTCACTCAGTCTATTTTAAATTTTGCTTTATTTTGGCAATCTTCTCTAACACAGGGGTCATTGTGTTCAGATTCCCTGAATGCAACTGTAGATTCCTATTTTAATTTTCAGTATCCCATTTCTTCCAGTAACATGATATTAAGAATCTCCATAAGCCTGTAAATTTAATTTGCATTTTATTCAGTCACCCCAGGATTAGACTCTGTGTACATTGTTATTGTTGGTTTGTTGTTGTTTTTAATGGAGGATAGAGGACCTTAAGATTGGAGATGCTGGTATTCAGTCTGATGAATTAAATACAGTGGATTTAATTGGACCCCAAAGTAGCAGGAGCCAGGAGACAGTGCTAAATTCTAGTTACATATTAGGCAGCAGTGCCCATATGGCTGACCCACAATGGGCAGCACAGGCAAACTGAATTTTATGGTGGCATCACAAGTATACACTTTTGGTACTAGAAAATCAATCATGGTATTTCCAGGCATGAAATAGAGAAGAAGTCTGCTGAATTTTTGCTCATCTCTATAAGCAGAAAAACTCTCAAACAAATGAAAGAAAAGCTCCACTGGACCATTGCAAAAGGGCATCTCAGCCTAGGAACAAACTTCCAGACTTGAGCCAGTTTGCAGACCCAGAACCCTTTGAATAAAGGGATGACCATATTTCCCCAAGGAAGAACTTTGATAAAAACAAAATACCCAGGAGTTTTGATGTTAATCTTTCTCCAGTACTTCTCCAGCAGAACTTACAGCCTTTTACAAGGGTAACTTGCACTGGGGCACTGGAGGGGGGCAGTGATATGGAGAACAATATAAATTATAACAGCCTAGTTCAAGAAGATTTAGAGAGGAAAAATGATAAAAAGTATCCTAGAGATCATTCTTTTTTATAAAGTTTCCAAATGTTTTATTCATGGAATTAACAGATATATATTTATATATGTTTAGCGTAGAATTAAGAAGACAAGTTTCATAACGATTTTTCATCTACAACTTTGAAGAATTATTCAGCTTTCTGTTACTATGTCAATGTCTATAATCTTTTTCCTTTTTATTGATTTTATTGAGCTCTACATTTTTCTTTGCTCCTCTCCCTTCCTTTCACCTCCCCTTCTACCCTCTCCCACGGTCCCCACGATCCCAATTTACTCATGAGATCTTATCTTTTTCTACTTCCCCTGTAGATTAGATCCATGTATGTCTCTCTTAGAGTCCTCATTGTTGTCTAGGTTCTCTCTGGGATTGATTTGTGGACTGGTTTTCTTTGCTTTATGTTTAAAAACCACTTATGAGTGAGTATATATGATAATTGTCTTTCTGAGTCTGAGTTACCTCACTCAGAATGATGTTTTCTAGCTCCATCCATTTTCCTGCAAAATTCGAGATGTCATTATTTTTCTCTACTGTGTAATACTCTGTTGTGTAAATGTACCACATTTTCCTTATCCATTCTCCAATGAGAGGCATTTAGGTTGTTCCCAGGGTCTGGCTATGACAAACAAAGCTGTTATGAACATAGTTGAGCACTTGTCCTTGTGGTACAGTTGAGCATCCTTTGAATATATAGACAAAAGTGGTATTACTGGGTCTTGAGGAAGGTTGTTTCCTAATTTTCAGAGAAATCACCACACTGACATCCAAAGGGGTTATACCAGGTTGCATTCCCACCAGCAATGCAGAAGTGTTCCATTTTCCCCACAACCTCTCCAACATAAGTTGTCATCAGTGTTTTTGATCTTGGCCATTCTTACAGGTGTAAGATGGAATCTCACAGTTGTTTTGATTTGCATTTCTCTGGTGACTAAGGATGTTGAGCATTTCCTTAAGTGTTGTTTAGATTCCTCTGTTGAGTGTTCTCTGTTAGGTCTGTACTCCATTTTTACTGGATTATTTGTTCTTTTGACTACCAATTTCTTGAGATCTTTGTATATTTTGTAGATCAGCCCTCTGTCTGATGTGGGGTTGGTGAAGATCTTTTCCCATTCTGTAGGCTGTCGTTTTGTCTTGTTGACTGTGTCTTTTGCTTTACAGAAGCTTTTCAGTTTCAGGAAGTCCCATTTATTAATTGTTTCTCTCAGTGTCTGTGCTACTGGGGTTCTATTTAGGAAGTGGTCTCCTGTGCCAATGTGATCAAGTGTACTTCCCACTTTCCTAGAGATCATTCTTGTGATATTTTGGCAAAGAATGTGGTTGCTCTTGGCCCTTGTTCCAAAAATCTGCCTGAGACCAAATTGAGGGGTTTTGGATGAATGGCAATGGCAGAAGAGATTCCAAGAATATTGGCTGTGTCACGTGGGGGTCATCAGTGGTCACTCTTATGCATATCTGTAATGGAAAGGGGTAAGGTGCACAAACAAAATACAAAACATACGGCTTGAGGAAAAAGGAGCTCCAGGAGAGATAGAAAGAGACAGACACACAGATAGGACCTGGCATGGGCTTTTAAAACCTCCAAGACAATCCCCAATGGCGTACTTCCCTCAACAAGGCTACACCCACTCTAACATGGCCCCACCTCCTAATCCTCCTAATCCTTCCCAAACAGTTCAACTCCATGGTGACCAAGCATTAAAATATATGACCCTATGGGGACCATTCTTATTTAAACCACCACAGAGGACAACTTGGGAGCACCAGTTCTCTCTTTCCACCACTTCAGGACTTAACTCATGTTCTCAGGCTTGACAACAAGTACCCTTCCTCACTGAGCCATCTTGCCTGCCATGATAATTTTTTTCTGCATCCATTCATATGGATCTTTTGGTAACAATTTCCTATTTCTTTTGTACTCATCAAGGTGACTGTCCAGTGCTTTTTTTCCTGGTGGGCTGACCCAAACTTTCATTTTCAGTCATTAAAAATCTCAAAAGAATATCTGGAACTGGCATTCTGGACATAGATGGTGTTCTATGGGAAGTCCATCACCACAGCCAGCAATTCCAGTGCAGTAGAGACCCCTCTAGTGTGTGCTCATCAAACCTGGGTGGGAACAGAACTTCTCGGTACCCTAGAGGATGGCATCCTTCCTTTATTCTTTGCTTTTACATGCATGGGGGTTCTTTGGAGTCAGCTAGTCCAAGTCTCCTCTGCTGTTTTTGAAGATGGAGAGCATGCTTTCAAACTTAAGTATCTACCTCAAAGTTGGGTTCTTCCTTGATTAATCCTTCTCAGACCCAGATGACCATGAATCCTTAGGGACGTTCCTCAGCTACCCAGAGGCAATTGCGCGAAGCATCTCCTTGGGGAGAGCTGAAAAGAGGGGGCAGAATGTAGGACATTTGAGTGCTTTTCTGACCTCTGCTTATGGGTCTGGGTCACATGTGTGGTGGAGAGGGGAGGATGATGGTGGGAGGGGAATAGAGAGATCAGATGGATACAGGACCTGAGTTCGAATCTCCAGGACACACATAAAAAGCTGACACAGTTGCAGGTACCTGTAGCCCCAAAATTACAAGGCTTGGGAGCAGGAGGAAGGAGGGAGATGTGAGAATATAAGGGGAAGGAGGTTCAAAGGAAGGAGTGCGACAGAAGGGGAGAGGGCAAGGCAAAAGTGAGGCAAGAAAGAGAAAAGGAGGTGGAGGATGGGGGAAGGAATAGTGAAGGACATCTCGAGCCCTCCCTATACCCCACATTAGTATGGAGATGTATGTGTGAAATATTATAATCCAAACTGGGGAGGGAGGTTGAGGCAGGAGGATTGCAAGTTCAAGGCCCACCTACGCTATATAGCAAATTCATGCCAGCCTAGTGAGACCTGTCACAGAAGGACAACAAATGTAGGCAGTACCGGAAGGCCTGAACTTTCCCATGTCTACAGCTGGGCCTGACTTTCGGTTTCTTAAAAGGACAATGAGGGAGGCAGCCCATACTAGGCCTGAGCCAGTCTCCACAGTACACAAGGCAGTGACCAAAAAAGACAGTTCCTGTAATCTCCCTAAAACATACCCTGCGTTGTTCAAATATGTCCCCCGAATGGGAAAACTATAATGACAGTCAGTTAAAACTGTACTAATGTAGCTACAGCCTGCTTAACCAATGATGTTCGTGATGACCTATCTGTTCCTAGAATCCCCCTGAGCTTAAAAGGGGTCTGTGTGCTCCTTTCGGGGTTGCCATTTTGCACAGGTGGTGGCCCTGCTTGCTGGAATAAGGACTCTTTGTCTTTGCACAGTATTGGCGTCTGGGGCCTTCCTTCAGTGATTCTTGGACCCAAGATGGAAGAAGAGGACTGGGTCTAGAAAGTTGTTCTCTGGCCTCCACAAGCATCCAGTGGCCCACGAGCACCCAGAGTGTCTCTCTGACTCTGTCGTCTCGGTCTCTCTCCCACAACACAAAGAACAATATAGGTTGTTATTTTACATCTCCCACGAAGCAGGAGTCAAGGGCAAATTTTTCCTCCTCTCTGTGAAATAGATAACCCCGGTACCACAAAAAGATTAGCTTTCCACGCTGGCTTCCAGACTCTCTGTTCTGTCTCAGTGCTGTTTGTTCACGCTTTGCTTTGGACACTGCACCCGCTATCCCGCAGTGTGTCTTCTGATTTACTTGAGGACTGTTTAGATGGTGCAGACTTCATATCCATACTCATTTTATTATCAGGTCTCCACTTTTCAAAACAAATGAACATGGGATTTTGAACGAGATTGTCACCTTTCTGGAAGGAAATTCCGCTAAGAAAGTGGTTTCTGCTTTGTTGTTTGTTTTTAAGATGGGATTTCACAGTGTAAGCCACAACAGAGCAGCCTGGATGCTGAGACTGGCGGGGGTGGGGTGGGGGGTGGGGGGTAAGGTGGTGAGGGGGTGGGCGGTGCCAGGATTGAGACACGGAGGCTTCTTTTCAGGTGGAAGAACAGCAACCTTTATTTTTCCCCAGCTAAAGCTTTTTATACTGGGAAGCTTCTGTGGAGACCCACCGGCCAGAAAGAACACAAATATCCTTGTCAATTATAGACCACAAGGAAGTTCCGCTGACGGTCAGGGGGAGTGAGGGCAGCTGGATCACAACAGGTGTAACCTTGGTAGCCTGGAACTCATTTGTAGACACAGTAAGCCTTGAATTCTCAGAGACCCACCTGCCTCTGAGATATGCATGACCACACCTATCTATGTGATGAGTTGTAATAATAAGACATTTATTGCAGTCTCTAAATTCTCTAAATGTGGTTTATACTTTCTATGGACTGTATTAAAACATCTGTCATTATACTCCTAAGTATTAAAGGCTTAGGGCACACTTCATTGCTACTTTGAATTTTATTTACTAATTATGTGTGCTTACTATACAGAAATACAGGTGGCTTGTCATGCTTGTCTCTCAGTTCAGAAACTTGGTTACTGTCACTTTAAAAATTGCAATGATTTTTTTTAATTTGTTATATTTCATATTTTTGTGTCTGTCCACATATGTCAGAAGAAGGAACCAGAGTTATAAGCGATTGTGAGTGACCAAACATGGGTCCTCTACATGAGAGGCAAGCCTTCTTAACCACTGAGCAATCCACTCTAGCCCTGGTTTTATATAAGTTTATCTTATTTTAAAATTCATATTATTTTTAATTATGTATGTGGTGGGTATGTGTGTGTAAGTGCAGTTTCCCACAAAGGCCAGAAGATCCCCCTGGCCCTGGAGTTACAGGTGGTTGTGAACATCTAATGTAGGTGCTGGGGATTGAACTTTGGTCCTCTGGAAGAGAAGTATATACTCTTCACTGCTGAGCCATCTCTTCAGCCCCTGGTTTTATATCACTTTTGAAAAATTGATTTTTTTTTTAGGGTTTATTTCATCTGTGTGCATTGGTGACTTTTTGTCACCTGCAAGCATGTCTGTCTGTGAGAGGGTGTCAGATCCCCCAGAACTGGAGTTAAAAACACCTGTGAGCTACCATGTGGCTGCTGGGGGTCGAACCCAAGTCCTCTGCAAGACTTAACTTAAAATCTTAACTGCTGATCCCTCTCTCCAGCCCTGGGTTTATATAACTTCACATGCTCTCTCTATATAGAAATGTCACTTGTAATGTTCCTTTCAGCCTTTGTGTTTGCACATTTCCCTGGCCTGCCACAGTATCAAGAGCTCTAACACTTTGTTGGGTGTTGTGATCCAGCTGCCCTCACTCCCCATGACCATCAGCGGAACTTCCTTGTGGTAATTGACAAGGATGTTTGTGTTCTTTCTGGCCGGTGGGTTTCCACAGAAGCAGTAGAGGTATAAAAGACTTTAGCTTGGGGCAAAATAAAGAGGTTGCTGTTCTTCCACCTGAAGAGAAGCCTTCGTGTCTCAATCCCGGGGGTATTCATTCTTTCGTCCTTGATTTGTTTAAAGATTTTAGGCAGAAAATGCTTATTACTTTTGAGTGAATTTTGACATTGTCACGGAGTAGGGGTTTTTGTTTGTTTCATAGGCACACTGTATTTCTTATTTATATCGTAGGTTGGTTTTTTTTCAGGCAGGGAGAGGTTTGAGATCGTTTCTCTATCCAGTTCTGGTTGTCCTGGAGTCCACTGTAAAATTCAGGCTGGTCTCAAACTCATAGAGATCCTCTTATGTCTGCCTCCCAAGCATGGGGGGATTAAAGGCAGACACCACCATACCCTGCCTACATTTTATTATTTATTAATTGTTACGTTGACCTGCATCATAATAATGGGTGTCATTCAGATCTCATCTTCATGTGCTCATGGTCACCTGGCCATCCCCTCCCCTCTCCCTTTCCCCCTCTGCTTCTGCAGTGAGCCTGCTGCTGCTTCCTGTTGTGTATATATAGTTCCAAATCTAGATTGTCATATGAGAGGAATCACAGGCTATTTTGTCTTCTGTTGAAACACTTCAATAGCTTACCACAATTATTTTGTATTCTCAGTTGCTGATCCTTTCAAATAACAAAGAGAATTTGAATTTAAAATGACCAGCTAGTTCCCTGACCTTTCCCTGTGCTTCATGTTGATTGAGGTTCAAGCAGTCTTGCCTTTCTTCATTGAACTGTACCCTGACATGCTGTATGGCTTGGTTTTTTTTCTTGATAATCTTTATTTAAGGTATTTGTCTCAGGGGCAGCAAGATGGTTCAAGGAGTAAAGGCTCCTTCCACCAAGCCTTTGGTACCCGTGTGGTGGAACCCACAAGTTGTCCTCTGACCTTCAACCTTGCACCATGGCGCATGTGTGTGAGCATACACAAACACACAGACACACACTTTAAAACAGATCTTTGTTTCTGTTCTCAGGAGAGCCTTCCTCGTAGTTGTCCTCTCTTCTAACGTACATCTTGTAGGTTGGCATCACCTTCTGTTGACTTCACAAAATGAGCTAGAAACTTGTCTGCTTTGTTCTGTTTTATGAAATTATTTGTGTAACACATTTTTTTTCCACCCAAATGTTTAGAAGACTCTGTACCAGAAGCCTGTGGATACAAAGGTTTCAATTTTTGTTCTGATGAATCCAGATACAAAACATTCAGATTCTCTGTTCATGGGAATTTCTTGCATTCTATTTTATCTCCGTTTTAAACCTAAGTGAAGTTTTTCATAAGCTTTTGCTCCTCCCACTTCAGCACTTTTGTTCCCATAGTATATATTCGTTCACTTCATTTGCTTTGCTTTGCTTTGGAGTCCGGGTGTCACTCCATAGCCTCAACTGACTTCAGTCTTGGAGCAATCCTCCGTTGGGCTCCGATCCCTGGGTTCCACGCATCATCCGTGACACCAGCTTGGGTCCCATCTCTTCTATCTGGTAATTGTTCTTTGCTGCTCGTCAGCTGGATGCAGCACCATCTGCCATTTCTTCTTCTTTGTCCCTGGCCTTAGTGAGATCATTTTTGAAAGGTTGTTGCCTTTGTACATGTCTTGAGGGGTTCTTCCTGTTTGCCTGTAGCAGTCACAGTGTTTCAGGTCAGAGTTTAATCCATTCTGAGTTTCTTTCTGTCCAGTTTGAGTCTAGTACGTGTCAAGCAGCACTTGGTGAGGAAGCTTCCATTTCTCCATTTATGTATCTTGGAACCTTTGTTGAGAAATGGTTGTTTATTTGTCTTATTTCTTGGATTCTCTGTTCTGTTTCATTGTGTCTCTCTTCCCCTCCTCTCTTCTCCCTTTTTCTGTCTGTCTCTGGTTTCTTTCTCCTCTCCTATCTTGCCTCCCCTCCTTCTCTCTCTCTCTCTCTCTCTCTCTCTCTCTCTCTCTCTCTCTCTCTCCAACTTGATGTCAATACAGCCTGTAGTATAATTTCAATTTAGGGACTGTGATGCCTCCAGCATTGTGCTTGTTTCATCAGGATTGATATTATTATTTGTTGGTGATTTTTGTGCTTCCATCTAGATTTTTTATAGTTCTTTTTAATTTTGTGAATGATGTCACTGAAATTTTGGTGGGGATGGCATTGAACCTATACATCATTTTAGGTAACATGGCAACTTTACAAACACACCCACAGGCTTGAGAAGTCTTCGCATCTTCTAGCCTTTCCTTAAATTTATTTTTCAGTCTTTTACAGCTTTCATGGTAGAGCTCTGTTATTTATTTGCTCAGGTTTATTTCCAGGTGTATATGGAGGCCATTGAAGCGGAATTGTTCCCTTGACTTCAATTTCACTCTGTTAGCAGTGTGTAGCAGAGCTACTGATTCTGAATTTGGATTTCGTGCATTGCTACTTCCTTAAAGTCACATTGGATGTGTGAAGTTAGAGGACAGCTTGTGGGAGTTGGTTCTCTCCTTTCGCCACAACGACCTTGTATTAGTTAAGTCACGCTGCAGTCCCAGAAAGAACCCAGGGTGAGCGTGTCGTCATGTTAGGCTTACAGATGTTGAGTTTGGTTCCTCTGTTGTTTTCTTACTCTGTGTTGCTATCCAGGTGACACTGGATCTCAGAACACGTTGGCATAAATGCTTTCCTTTCTAGTTTATGGAGCAATTTAAGGAGCACTGACATTAGTTCTCCCAAGATCTGGGAGAATTCAACCATGGGTGCAGTGAGTCTTGGCTTTTCTTTGCCAAGAGACGTTTTGTTATCGCTTTACTCTCGTTGCTTGCTATTTATCTGTTTAGGTTGTTTAAAGTGCCCATTGTGTGTCCACGAATTTATCCATTCTTTGTAGATTTTCTAATTTATTGGTATATAAATTAGATCCATTGACTGAAGTCTACTGTGAGACACAATCTGTCCTGAAAATCGAAATGAACATCTTTTTAAGCATTTGTTTGTGAGTGTGTGTACACATGCACGTGTACATATGCAATGGAGCAAGTGTGAAGGTCAGAGGACAACTGCGGGTTCTGCCAGGAGACAGAAATGAGGTCATCAGACTTGGGAGCAAGCATCTTTACCCCTTGGCCATCTTGCTGGACCTGAGACAAGCATCTTATGGGGTTTGGGTTTTGTTATTTTGTTGTTGTTGTTGTTTATCTTGGTTTGCTTTTTTTTTTTTTTGACACAAGTTTCTCTGTGTAGCCCTGGCTGTCCCAGAACTCGCTTGGTAGACCAGGCTGGCCTTGAAATCTGGAGATTTCCCTGCTTCTGCCTCCTGAATCCTGGGATTAAAGGTTTCTGCCACCAACAGCCTGCTGACAAGCATCTTAAATAAGCGATTAACAAGCAAAATCCAAGCGTGGGTGGAAATCACGCAGCAAGTCACAGTACAGTTCCGTGCACAGGGGCAAGGCTGCTTTAACCTCAATCAACTCCAAGTGCAGGAAAGGGTTAGGGAAGTAGGTGCTCATTTAAAAGATGCCTTAAGCCAGGTGGTGGCGCTCGCCTTTAATCCCAGCACTCGGGAGGCAGAGGCAGGTGGATCTTTTTGAGTTCAAGGACAGCCTGATCTATGAGAGCTAGTTCCAGGACAGGATTCAAAGCTACAGAGAAACCCTGTCTCGAAATTCAAAAAAAAAAAAATGCCTTAAACTTCAAATCCTGTTCATGACTTGAGAGCAACTGAGAATACAGAACAACTTCTGTAACCCATTGAAGTGTTTCGACAGAAGACAAAACAGCCTGCTTTCTCTCATATGACAGTCTAGACTTAGCAGTTTGAATACACAATATGGGATCCGTGGTTGAATTCTATCAGCTCAGCCACTGAACTAGCATCAGTGTTCCGTGAACTGTCGCATAAACTCCTCCGAATTTCACTTTCATTTCTTTTTTTTTTTTTTTGTTTTTTCCTGGAACTAGCCCTTGTAGACCAGGCTGGCCTCGAACTCACAGAGATCTGCCTGCCTCTGCCTCCCGAGTGCTGGGATTAAAGGTGTGTGCCACCACTGCCCGGCTCACTCTCATTTCTAGCCATGACCTTTTTATGTTTGTTTGTTTTGTTTTTCGAGACAGGGTTTCTCTGTGGCTTTGGAGCCTGTCCTGGCACTAGCTCTGTAGACCAGGCTGGTCTCGAACTCACAGAGATCCACCTGCCTCTGCCTCCCGAGTGCTGGGATTAAAGGCGTGTGCCACCATCGCCCGGCCCATGGCCTTTTTAAATCCTCTGGTTTATTCATTTAGATCTCTTGCATTTGGTTATCTTGGCTCATGGTTTGTCCATCTTATCTTTTTATAAAACTGTTTATTTCACTCATCTTTGCATTTTTAGTCATTAATCTCTGCTTTGTTGTTATTTCTGTCCTTCTGTTTTCATGTTTGGCTTTTTTATAATTTGTCTAAGGCTGAGGACCACCATTAGCTTTATTGAAATCTCTCTGGGTTTCATTTTGTGGGGACTCAGGCCTGTATGCTTTTCTCTTTAGAACTGCCTCCACTGCATCCTGAACATTGTGTTTTCATTATCACTGAACCGTAGGGATTAAAAAACAATCCACTTGCTGCTTTCTTTGCTGATCTGAAATATCATCAGAAATCTAGTGTCTGATCTCTGTTGGCTTGTGTAATTTCAATAGTTCCTTTGTGCTTTTCTGAGTTTATACCATTATCATCTAATAAGATGCAAGTTTTTAGATCTAGGAAGACTTAGTTTATGAGATAAAATGTCATCCATTTTGCAGATGCTTCCCCAGGCTGAGGAGGAAAGTGTGTACTCGTAGCTCTTGGCTATTTGGTAGAGTCTGCTGAACGGAGCAGCTTTCCTCTGATGTGTGGCGATTTCCTTGCCTGGATGATCTATCAGTGGATGAGAATGTGGTGTTGAAATCATTTCTTCTTCTTGTATCCAGATCTCCCTGATCCTTCCCGTCCAGTACCTCTTGATCTAAGAAATCAATTGCACCCTCGTAGGAATAGCTGTTACAGAAAACACCTCTTGTCTCAAGAAACGGAACTTTTTCCAGATCTTGGAAGCAAGTTAATACTACATCTTGAGATTCTTTAAAACTACATATGTAACCTGCTGTTCTAGTGTGAAGTCAGGCTGCTTAACTTGATTTTAAGAAAGCAATGTAACCAATATTACCAAGCCCTGGATTTCCTATGCAATCAGCTTTTACTACCTAAGCTAAATATATTTTAATAAATAATATTAAAGTATGTATGTGTCCATGCCACCGAGCGAGGATAATGTATGTGTGTGTGTTGTGGGAATCATGTGCTGAAAGCAGCTCACTGGTTAAAAGCAAGCTTACATGACAAATGTCCCATAAACGTGGGAAGCAGCATGAGGATCTGGCTGATAACATCTCTCTGCAGTGTTGAATGCTATTACAGGTCAGCTAGTGTCAGTAAAGTAACTTCTTCCCTTGCAAAACTCGGTTAAAGATTACTGTAGAAAAGAATTCCTCATTCCTTCCCCATACCGTGTTTTCTGTGCTATTCAGTAAGGACAGAGCAAAGCTCTTTGTTAGGGACAGTCAAACTCCATACATATGGCAGACAAACAACAGACAGGCCCCACATCAGAAGCTGCAGACAGATAAAAGACACGGGGAGAGAAGTGGGGAACTCCAACCTGGGCTCACTATTGGTCTAAGCTACTCCGAGAAGTCTCTTGTTAATAGCCCAATGCAGTACTGACAAACTCTGCCGTTTGCTGTGCGTCTTTACAGTTGTTACATTTTTTGACGGATTGTTCTTTTTTTTTTTTTCTTTTTCAAGACAGGGTTTCTCTGTGGTTTTGGAGCCTGTCCTGGAAGAACAGGCTCTTGTAGACCAGGCTGGTCTCGAACTCCCAGAGATCAAACTGCCTCTGCCTCCCAAGAGCTGGGATTAAAGGCGTGTGCCACCACCGCCCAGCTGGATTGTTCTTTTTATTAAGGGGCAGTGGCCGTCTTCATTTCTCCTTACAGTTTTCGTCTTGAAGTCAGCTTTTTCAGCTGAGAGTAGCCACTCTTGTTTGTACATAGATTCTGTTTGCCTGGGAATACAATATTCCTTCCATACTTTGACTTCTCGTCTTTTAATCTTTGACGACAGTGAGGTGAGTTTCTTGGAGACAGGACACAGTTGAATCTTGGTTTGTTTGTTTTTAAACATTTCTCAATTCTACATATTTTTTGGTGTTTGCACATTTTCATGCGAGTGTATTCACTTATGCATGCCTGTGCTTGTAAAGGCCAGGGAATGACGTCAGGTATCTTCCTCCAGTGCCTTCCACCCTAGTTTTAAAAGAAAGAGTCTCTCAGTGGACGTGGACCTCACTGGTCAGGCTAGCCCAACCAGCAGCAAGCCCCAGGGACTGTCCTGTTTCTGCCATTCTGACTTCCGGTGCTGGCTTACAGATAAGTGCCTTTGTGTCTGACGGTTCCTAAGGTGCGCCTGCAGGTTGAGCAGGCGCCTTACAGTCAAGTCAACTCCCCACCCCTCAGGCTGCGTATTTTCTACGTAGTTAACGATTATATTTAGAGCGCTCACTGCAAGGTAAGTGCCGCTTTCTTCCTTGTTCACGTTAAAGCTTCGTGGGCTCGCTAAGGTAAAAATGTTTGCCTCTTTTCAAATTGCTGTTTGTCTTTCTACCCTTGTAGTGATTTTCTTTTCCTTCCCCACGCTCTCACGCTGCTGTGGATCTTCGCCTTCTGTGTGTAATATTCTTCCTTTAGTGTCCTTTTTCAGGATGGCCGAGTGGCGGTGGATTGTTTTAGTTCAAGCTGCTCCTGGAAGGACTTCATTTCTCTTCGAATTTCAAAGGAGAACTCTCTCTACTGAACATAGTAACCTGAGTTGAAAACTACTGACTTTCAGAGTTTAAGATGTATCAGCCTGTAGTAATCGTCCATTCGAGATCTAGCAAAGAAAGTCTCCCTGATCTCCGCGGCTTTGCCTTTCGACCTAACTCGGCACTTCTGTTCTGAGACTTCCAGTATTTATTCTTTGTTCTGCTCCCTCCGCATCAGAGCCATTAGATGACACGGAGAGGCGCTTCTCTCTCCCGTCATGTTTAGTTGCAATTCCTCCTTAACTTGCATATATCTTTCCCTAGGTTCGGGGAATTTTCTGCTGGATTTCCGTGACTTTATGCGGTTAGACTGTAACTTGGTTCCTTCTTTTAAGCCGAAATTTTAGAGAATTGGTCTCTTCAACATGTCCCAGTGTTCCTGGAAGTTGCGGTCATGATTGCTGCGCGTTTTTTCCCCCTGTAGTTTGTTTTCTGCTGTGAAAAGTAATAATTCCTCAGTCTTGTCTTTAATTCCTGAATTTTTTTTTTGCTTAGTCTACAACAGTGATTCTCAACCTTCCTAACTCTGTGACCCTTTAATACAGTTCCTCATGTGTGGTGACCCCCAACCATAAAATTATCTTCATTGCTACTTCATAACTGTTAATTTGCTACTGATAAGGATCATAATGCAAATATCTGTATTTTCCAGTAGTCTTAGGAGACTCCTGTGGAAGAGTGGTTCCTGGTCGCTATCCACAGCTTGAGAAACACTGCTCTAGATGCTTCCTCTTAAATGTTTTGTGTGATGCATTTTTTTTCAGTGTTTCTGCCCGATTCGGTCTCCCTGGGATCTCTATTTTAATTGCCGTTTTTTTTTTCCCCTTCCCTATCTACTTCACGAATCTACTTCTTTCTTCAGATTCTTATTTGCTCTTTTAAGCTTAGGAATAATTTCTAAAACTGTTGTCATTTCCAACATTTTGGTATTTTCAGATTTTTCATTTGCTTTTTCACAATTCTCGGATTTCTTTGTTTTCCTGACTCTTCTTATTGTGGAATTACCTGGAGAAAACTTCTTAGCCCACCTTATCCCAGAAGCTTTTTTGTTTTGTTTTGTTTTTCGAGACAGGGTTTCTCTGTGGTTTTTGGAGCCTGTCCTGGAACTAGCTCTTGTAGACCAGGCTGGTCTCGAACCTACAGAGATCCACCTGCCTCTGCCTCCCAAGTGCTGGGATTCAAGGTGTGTTCCACCACCGCCCGGCTTCCCAGAAGCTTTTTTATGTCCTATGTTTTTAATGTTGTGGTGGCTACAATTTGTTATATATAATATTCATATATTATATAAATATAATGAAATGTTTATATAATGTATATATTATATACTCCTTCCTTTTATTCTTTCTTTCTTTCTTTCTTTCTTTCTTTCTTTCTTTCTTTCTTTTTTCTTTTTTTTGAAAGGTCTCTCTATGTAGCCCCAGCTGTCCTGGAACTCACAATGTAGATCAGGCTGTCCTGGAACTCAGAAAGATCCTGCTGCTTCTGCTGAGCTCTGGGATTAAAGGCATGTGCCGCCACACTCAGGAAATATTATATCTTCACTGCTGTTTTCTAGGGCAAGGAGCCTGACAAAAAGGAGCATCACACAATGCTTAAACAGAAAATTAGCCCTATTGGAGAAGGAGAAGCCATGGGTCCATCACCAAAGAAAAGGAACACTGCGGACATGGCGACAAATCAAGCTCTTGAAGCTTCCGCCAATGTGAAGGGAGAAGGTAAATATATCCAAGTTGGATGGGCAGATATGAGCATATTTCCAACTCGAAGGAATCATGTGGAATGATGAACGTGATAGGAGTTGCCGCAGAGAGAGCAACGGGTCCAAACAGCTCCTTGCACCCAGCGTAGGACAAGGTCTCAGAGGGGACAGATGCCCTTCCCACCTGCCTGGGCTTCTTCCTCACCTGCCTTCTCCTTTTCTCCACATTACAATGCCAGGGGGATCAACACCACAAAAACTGTTGTGGGCATCAATAGTCCACGACGACACTGCCATTCATTCCCAGCAGCTTCTGGTAGAAGCAGCCACCCCTTTATTACTGATAACTTTCTGGGATTTCTTATTTTATTTTATGTGTGGGGGTGTTTTGCCTGCATGTGTATCTACGCTCAACTTGTGTACCTGTTATCCAAAAAAGCTAGAAGAGGGCATGGGATCCTCTGAGACGGGAGTTGCAAATGGTGGAGAGAGATCATGTGAGCATTAGGACTCAAATCTGGGTCCTCTGGAAGGATAGCCTTCTCCTCGGCCCCAACTTCCTAAGGCATTTTGTTCTCTATAATCCGTTTCTTACTGGTGAAGCCTTATCGCTGGCTTGTCTTCCCTTTATTTTCTTCTCTTGATTGATCATGTGATATTTCCTCACTCGGGCTGTGTAAGTCTTCATTCTAGCTCACACTGTCACAGAGCAGACAGGTATTTTCTGCTCGGTCTCCATTCCCATCTCTACCACTTCCTGACAATGGCTCTCAACCCTGCAGCCAGAGTAAGGACGTCAGTAGATAAATATAGTAGGCCACATTCATGCTGAGACAAAAAAAAAAAAAAACCTGTGTTCCCAAGCATGCAAGATACAACCTGACTCCTGTCCCTTGCCCAGTAGACTCTGCATCCCCCAACCCCACCATCTTACAGTTATCTGGACCCCAGTAGTCACCCTCACAATCTGTGTCTATTTCTTACTACACAATGCCTACATCCCCTATCCCCGGCTCACATTACACACCACACCTTTGCTCCACATCTCCACAGGCTACCTCTTTCTCCTCTGTTCTGCTCAGAGGACCCCTCCCATGGGGAGCACCAACCTGGTGGCCCCGTGAGCACTCTCAGCTGCTTTCTCTCACATTTCCCTCAGCTTCTTCTCCAACATGAGAACAGCCAAGTATATCGCTCCTTTCAGTGTCTCTGTGACACTGAGAATTCCACAGGAGCAGGGGACGCTCCTGTCTTCCATGTTCGCTGATGACCCCAGAAGGTGCTGGACATATCAGAACATGAGTAAATGACACAGAAGTGACAGAGGGAGAAAAAGAAGAATTCACCTTGACACGAAAGGGAAAAGTCACCTTCAGATGTGGATTTTTAGTGAAGGTGTACACCTAACATTTTGACATCTATGGCCTCTTTAGCTTTTCAACTTGTAAAGCATATCAATGTGACACTAAGCCTGGAGTACCAGGGATCTACGTTGTTTCTTCCCTGTCCTGCCCAGCTAGTTTGTACGTATGTTCTTGGAGCTACAGGGTCTGAGGTGGTGTTCATCTATGCTGTATCCTGGGGTCAGTTTGTCATGGCGGAGATTTTTCACTGGTGTACTCACCTCCTCTGAACTAATTTTAGACCCCGAGGAGCACAGAGATGCCTGTGTGCAGCCACTGAGGTCACTTAGGTCACAGCTTGTTTCGCTACTTTGCTTTCCAGGAGCTCCTGTCAACCAGGATGCCCAGGAGGGGGTGATGGAGGGTGATTCCAAGTCCCCTGAAGTCTACCCGCAGGAGCGTGAAGAAGTGCAGTTTAAGCCTGCACCAGGAGATGCCACTCTCCCCGCTCTGGAAGATTCTCTGCCTGATGAGATTCTTAATGACGAAGATGGTGATGACAACGCAGGTGCAGGGGCCAGTGCCAGCCATGACAACTCTGAAAGCACCGAAGATGACACAGAAATAACGTCTGTGGAAATTTCCCACTTCATTGTGAACCCGGTGGATCCAGAAGTCATTAATTATGGAATAAAACATGCTCTGATGTCAGAAATCCGTCGCTATGGACGACGTAAGTACTCAAAGAATGCCTAGTAACGGGCTTCTCTGAAGCTTCTCCATTTGTATGATTAGAATAACCCGAAACTGCCCCACGAGAGAGAGCCTTGGCCACAACCGAGGTGTTCTACATAATTGAGTACAGTCACTCTTTACTTAGACTAAAATAGCTCAGTAGACTCCATCTTGCATTTGCAGTGTTGCTTGGTTAGTGCTCTTAACAACTGCATCCGTATCTGTGCACAGGCATTTAGAACACACACACACCATTGAACATCTGTGACCATGAAGCTTATTACTGAGGTACACACAGATCCACTAACACCCATTCTCTTCATTTCTGTGAAATACTGAAGTCTTCTTGTATTCTCTCTAGAATATGGAAGGATTTTCAAGCTGCTGGATGAAGTGCGGGGACCCCTGGATATCCGCCTGCATTTCGTTAGGTTCGCCATCAAGGAAGCAGCAAGGTGGGTGCCCAGAGGGACCACACGCCTTCAAGCTGTTGACTCACTGCAGTGGTTGGCTGAGGGGTGGAGAACAGCACCTACTGGGAGTTGCTCAGTCCCTGCCCCCACTTTATAGTTCAGGCTCATGACATAGATATTTAGGTTGATGTCACCGGTGTTCGGCACATCCTTCCAGGCCTACTCAACCTTCCTTTGCCACAGTTGTCTTGATCTGGGCAATGATCCTCAGTAGACAGCTTTCCTATTGGCTAGAGCACACAGTACCCAGGATGTACTGACTGTGCTTACAGATGGTGAGCCCCTGCTCTGGATCACACAGCACTTCCTACTGCGCAGGTTCTTTGGGTATCTCTTTTTACATGTTATGTTTGTTTATTTTCAGGTTTAAAAGATACCACCTAATATATTATCTCGAGAAGTTACTGGAAAAAATGATGTCAGACAGCACCATCAGGAACGTCGATCTAAACTCAAGCACCTGATGCTGTTTTGACAACCATCAACGATACGCAGCAAATAGTTTAGCCCTGAATATAGTAGGGGAATGCTGAAGCTGCCTTGCATCTGTTATCTAAGAAAATTAAAGAAAGCTGTTTTAAACTACTCTTAATAAAAGATGAGCTTTCTGTCTATGCATTTTGTTGAAAGTGTAACTTCTTGCTGGTTTGCGGCTTTTTTTCTCTCCCCTCTGCTGGGTGGTGTTATTGTCTCATCAGGTAAATATCATGGCAAGTCTGCATTCTCAGGCAGGTCACCAGTGTCACCTCTGGCATTTAGAACTCTCTTCTTTGCCAAGTATTGCTTTGGGGCTTTTTAATTTTTTGTCGCAGCCACCCTCGACCCGCAAGAATGACGCGACCACCAGAGCTCTTCTCACTGCAGTTTATTCCAGGACTTTATTCACTTTCTCTCTCTCTTCCCCTCCCTTTCTCCTCTCTCTCTCTCTCTTTCTCTTTCTCCCTCTCTCCTCTCTCTCCTTCCTCTCTCTGGGCAAACCTCTCCCAGCCCTTAAGTAGGCACGGGCTGCCAATCCCGGATTGCCAGGTGGGCACTGCCCATAGGCCCACGCATATGCAGGCAGCTGACAATCATTGCGTGATCAGGCATAAGTCAGGTCTTAGGCATAATTAGGAGCTGATTATCAGATGTGGCTCCATGCTGCTCGCTACAATTTTTTAAATTGTTTTGTTGTTGTTGTTTGGTTTTCTGAGACAGGGTCTCACTGTATAACTCTGGCTGTCCTGAAACTTGCTATGTAGAACTCACAGAGCTCCACCTGCCTCTGCCTACTGAGTACTGGGTTTAAAAGTATGTGCTGCTATGCCTGGCATCCCAACAATCTCTTTTTCCCATTGTCCTGAGACAAAACCCCTCAACAGGTTTTGGGGTTTGACTTAGTGAGCTGTCTCCAGGCCTTTTTACTTAACCATTTGGGCTGGACCATTCCCTGACCTGTGTGAACCGAGCTGCTGGAAATGTACAACACCTCTAATGACAAAGCACAGGAGTACTAAGAAGGACTCCACGTCTTTCACACCGTCCTCCTTAGCCCTTGTAGCACATTCAAGTATCACGTGGTATCAAGTATTACTCCAGAAATTATGGAATCCTCCCCCACATGGTTGTCGATTGAAAAAGATGCAGTTTCCATGGTGATGAGCTTTTTACTTCCACTTCCATGTCCACAGATTAATTTTGGGATCTCCTTGCAAAGATGGTTCGGCAGGGTCTAAAACTGTCAGGATGGGCAAAAGGAGTTCGGTGGTTTATCCCTAAGAGCAGCAGGTAGACCTGGATCTTCCTATTACTCCTTTTGTCACCAAAGACAGAAATGAGGCCGTGATACAAACTGCCCCATACACTTGGTAGTAAAAGACAGGCTTGCTACCTCCTAGGTCCTGCCTATTGAACTCCACAGGCAGTGGTGCGAGCTAGAAACACAGGCAACTCTTCAAACATGGTCATTTTAGCTAGAAATGTTGGCACAACCTGTCATTCCAGAGTTTGGGAGGCAGGGGCAGGGGCAGGGGCAGGATCAAGTGTTGGGGTTTATCCTTGGCTACAATGCAAGTTTCAAGGCTAACCCAGACTAAATAAGACCCTGCAAAAATATCATTTTACTCCTGTTTCAAAGCAGTCAATTCCAGTTATAGCAAACACAATGAGACAGTGCGTTTCAAGAGGATGCACACTGGATGCAGTCTCCTACTTTAAAGACATTGCTGTGTGGAGTACCCTAATGGTCTGGAGGTCATTTTTTAGGTCTATGAGAGCTGGTCTTCTCTTGATACCATGTCTGGGAAAGGAAGTCTGTGCCTTCAACAAACCTCTGTGTAACTAAGAACAAATCTGCCCTTCTCCTTTTGGTCATTTTCCAAAGCCATTGGCCTGCCTCCTGGAGGCCAAGTACTCACTCTGGGATGTAGTACCCTCTGTGGTCTCATGGGTCATTTCCCCTGTTGGGGGATTGGGTACTGAGCAGTGCAATTGATCTTAGAGGTTAATCTTCACAGGCTAGCGTGTGATATCCAACCTGACACCGTGATCACGATGTCCTGTCACAGTGTTGAAGCTTTAAGTGCACCAAAGGTGGATGGCTGTGGTCCTAGTAGCTTACAATGTTGTTTTCTCCTGCATACGACCTTAGGAACTTGGACCTGCCACTAACCGGCATGAGCTTGGAAGTGCTTTGGGGGGGGGGGGTGGCTCACCAGTCAGTCAGGGCTTGACTGAAACCTCAACTTTGGTTTTGTGAGATTTCCAACAGAGCCCCACAATGCTGTTCATTTACAGATTGTGGTGCCTTAAGCTGTTGGGTGAGAGCAGTTTGTTATGCCGCAGTGAGGAAACTAATAGAAGTGCTGCCTACATGTTGTTGGTGATTAAAATCACACAGGACTTTTTTTGAGTATATTTACTTTCTTGTTTTCCTTATCAACTGGCCGCAGAGAACTATTCCTGAAGCCACAGATGCTGTACAAGACAGACTCCTTTTTTTTTTTTTCTGGGCCCTATTCCAAACTAGCAGATTCTTGCTCAACATTGCAGCACACAAGCCTGAGGTAAAGTGTTGCGGTGTCCCCTTTTTAAAGCCAAGATATGGGTATTTGTTCATCTTACAAGCACTGTCTCGATATGCCTTAGATTAGGTGATCACCAAAGTGCCACTCATTTCAAAGGCCCTGGTTTTGTTTGGGAACCATTTCTCATGCTCTGTCCAGCAAGTGTGCTGCCAGGGGGTCTGGACTGGTTTCCATTTCTGCATCAATGGGAATAATGCCACCAATCAAAATAAATGGGGCTATACGTTGGTAATCAAGATCCCTAAGAACTACTTAGGATGTAAACCTGAGGTAAGAAGTGATACTGGGGGATGGAGAAATGGCTATATGAGTAAAATGCTTGCTGCACAGACATGAAGGCCTGAGTTCAAATTCCCAGAACCAACACAAAAAAAATCAGGCCCAGTGACTTACACCAATGATCCCATTGCTGAGTCTGTGGAGACAGGAGTATCCCTGGGGCTTTCCAGCTAGCCAACGCAGCTGAATTGACAAGCTCCGGGTCCAGTGAGAAATGCTGTCTCAAAAACTAAGATGGAAGATGATTGAGGAAGACACACATGCACACACTCATGAACATGTACATACATAGCTCGATATTCTTGCATACACAAAGTGATATTATGTTGCCCTTCTCCTTGTGACCGTCAGGTGCCCAGGAACACACTGATTGTGAAAACAAGAAAGTGTCACAGAGAATTGCATTGGTTCCTGGAGTAATCATCTGATTACAAAGACCACCACTGCAGTCATTCTCTGAGATGCATTGTAGTAATATGAG